>NW_027521873.1:105254-156201 GCF_052094955.1 Ictidomys tridecemlineatus | reverse complement strand
TCTGCTTTCTGCAACTGTCCTGCTGCACCCCAGTCTCCAACCTCTGTACTCCGCAACAGTCCTTCTGCTCCCCAGTCTCCAACCTTGCTCTCTGTAATAGTCCTTCTGTACCACAGTCTCCAAACTCTGCTCTCTGTAAAGGTCTTTTTGCATGCCAGTCTCCAATCTCTGCTTTCATTATCCATCCATCTGAACCTCAGTCTCCAAACTCTGCTCTCTGCAAAAGTCTTTCTGTACCCCATTCTCCGACTCCTACTCTCTGCAACAGTCCTTCTGAACAACAGTCTCCAAAATCTGCTCTCTGAAAAAGTCCTTGTGTAATCTAGTCTCCAACCTCAGCTCTCTGCAACAGTTCTTCTGTACTGCAGTCTCCAACATCTGCTCTCTGCAACAGTCCTTCTGAACCTCAGTCTCAAATCTCTGCTCTCTGTAAGATACTTTTATACGCAGTCTAAAAAACTCCGCTCTTTTTAAAAGTTCTTCTGCACCCCAGTCTCCAAACTCTTCTCTCTGCAACAATTATTCTCCATCCCTGTCTCCAACCTCTGCTCTCTCCAACAGTCCTTCTGCAGCCCAGTCTCTAAAATCTGCTCTCTATAACAGTCCTTCTGCAACCTAGTGTCCAACATCTGCTCTCTGTAAGAGTCCTTCTGCAACCCAGTCTTCACACTATACTTTCTGTATCAGTCTTTCTGCATCCCAGTCTCCAATCGCTGCTCTCTGCAACAGTCTTTCTGCACCCTAGTTAGAAACATCTGATCTCTGCAACAGTCCTTCTGCACTCCAGACTTCAACCACTATTCTCTGTAAAAGACATTCTGTACTGCAGTCCAACCTCTGCTCTATGTAACCTTTTTTCTTCACCAGAAACTCCTATCTCTGCTTTCTCTATTAGTCCTTCTGCACCCCAGTCTTTAAACTCTGCTCATTGCAATGATCCTACTGCACCCCAGTCTCCAACCTCTGATCTCTACAACAGTACTTCTGCACCTCAGTCTCTCACCTCTGCTCTCCGCAACAGTTCTTCTGCACCCCAGTCTCCAAACTCTGCTCTCTGCAGCATTACTCCAGCACCCTAGTTACCAACATCTGCTCTCTTTTACAGTCCTTATGCACCCCAGTTTCCAACCTCTGCTCTCTGTCACAGTCCTCCTGTACTGCAGAATCCAACCTCTGCTCTCAATACAAGTCTTTCTGCACCCCAGACTCAAACCTCTGCTTTCTGTGTCAGTCCTTCTGCACCCCAGTCTCCAACCTCTGCTCTCTATAAGAGTCCTTCTGCACCCCAGTCTCCAACCTCTGCTCTCTGTAACGATCCTTCTGCACCTCAGTCTCCTACATCTGCTCTCTGTAAACCCTATTACACCCAAGTCTCCAAACTCAGCTCTCTGTAACAGTCCTTCTGCAGAATAGTTTCCAACCTCTGCTCTCTGTAACAGGAATTTTGCAACTCAGTCTCCAAATTCTGCTCTCTGTAACAGGCATTCAAAAGCCCAGTCTCCAACCTCTTCTCTCTGCAATGATTTTTCTCCACCCCTGTCTCCAACCTCTTCTCTCGGCAACAGTCCTTCTGCACCATAGTCATCAATCTCTGCTCTCTTTAAGATCTTTATGCACTCTAGTATCCAACCTCTGCTCTCTGTAACAATCCTTCTGCGCCCCAGTCTTCAACATCTGCTCTCTGCAACAGTTCTTCTGCACTTCAGTCTGAAAACTCTGCTCTCTGCAAGGACCCTTCTGCACCCCAGTCTTTACCTTTGCTCTCTGTAACAGTCCTGCTGAACCTCAGTCTCACAAGTCTGCTCTCTCTAAGATTCGTCTCTCTAAGATTCTTCTGTAACTTAGTATTTAAACTCTGCACTCTGTAACATTCCTGCTGCACAACAGTCTCCAAACTCGGCTCTTTGTAACAGGACTTCTGCAACCCAGTCTTCAAC
Organism: Ictidomys tridecemlineatus; assembly: GCF_052094955.1. Lineage (NCBI taxonomy): Eukaryota > Metazoa > Chordata > Mammalia > Rodentia > Sciuridae > Ictidomys > Ictidomys tridecemlineatus. The sequence continues at coordinate 154,264 of NW_027521873.1, read as the reverse complement.
CTCTGCTCTCTGTAACAGGCCTTCTGCACGCCAGTCTCCAACCTCTTCTCTCTGCAACGATTCTTCTCCACCCCAGTCCCAAACATCTGCTCTCTGCCACAGTACTTTTGCACACCAGTCTCCAAACTCTGCTCTCTGTAAGATCCATCTGAACCCCAGTCTCCAACCTCTGCTCTCTGTAACAGTCCTTCTGCGCACCAGTCTCCATCATCTGCTCTCTGAAACAGTCCTTCTGCAACTCAATCTGAAAACTCTGCTCTCTGCAATGATCCTTTTACACCTAAGCCTCCTACCTCTGCTCTCTGTAAGACTGTTCTGCAACCCAGTCTCCAAACTCAGCTCTCTGTAACAGTCTTTCTGCACAACAGTTTCCAAACTCAGTTCTCTGTAACAGGAATTCTGCAACCCAGTCTCGAAGCTATTCTCTTTGTAACAGTCCTTCTGCACCCCAGATTCCAACCTCTGCTCTTGGCAACAGACTTTCTGCACCCCAGTCTCAAACCTCTGCTCTCTGTAACAATCCTTCTGCACCCCAGTCTTCTACTACTGCTCTCTTTAATATTCCTTCTGCCCCTCAATTTCCAACCTCTGCTCTCTGCAAAGGTCCTTCTGCAAACCTGTCTCCAACCTCTGCTCTCTGCAACAGTCCTTCTGCATCCCAGTCTCCAAACTCTTCTTTCTGCAACAATTCTTCTCCATCCCAGTCTCCAACCTCTGCTCTCTGCAATAGCCATTCTGCAACCCAGTCTCTAAACTCTGCTCTCTTTAACAGTTCTTCTTCAACCTAGTCTCCAACATCTGCTCTCTGTAAGAGTTCTTCTGCACCCCAGTCTCCACCCTCTTCTTTCTGTATCAGTCATTCTGCACCCCAGTCTCCTACCTCTGCTTTCTGCAACAGTCTTTCTTCACCCTAGTTAGCAACATCTGATCTCTGCAACAATCATTCGGCACCCCAGAGTTCAACCACTGCTCTCTGTAAAAGACATTCTGTACTGCAGTTCAACCTCTGTTCTGTAACCTTCTTTCTTCACTACAAACTCCAAACTCTGCTTTCTCTATCAGTCCTTCTGCACCCCAGTCTCCAAACTGTGCTCTCTGTAAGAGTCCTACTGCACATCAGTCTCCAACCTCTTCTTCCTGTAAGATCCTACTGCACCCCAGTATCCAAACTCTGCTCTCTGTATCATGCCTTCTCTACCTCAGTCTTCAATCTATGCTTTCTGCAATGGTAGAGCTGCAAGCCAGTCTCAAATCTTTGTCCTCTGCAACAGTTTTTCTGCTCCCCAGTCTCCAACCTCTGCTCTCTGTTACAGTCCTTCTGTACCGCAGTCTCAAAACTCTGTTCTCTGTAAGATTCTTCTGAAAACCAGTCTCCAAACTCTGCTTTCTGTAACAGTACTTCTGAACCCAGACTCCAAACTCTGCTCTCTGTAACAGTCCTTCTGCACCCAACTCTCCAACCTCTGCTCTCTGTAACATTTCTTCGGCACCCCCAGTCTCCACCCTCTGCTCTCTGTAATGATCCTTCTGCACCCAAGTCTCCAACGTCTGATCTCTGCAACAATCCTTCTTCACCCTAGTCTCCAAACTTTTTTCAATGGAAGATTCTTCTGCACCCCAGTTTCCAAACTCTTCTCTCGGTAACATTCCTTCTGCACCACAGTCTCTAACGTCTACTCTCTGCAATGGTCCTTATGCACCCAAGTCTCCAAACTTGTTCTCTACAAGAGTTCTTCTGTACCGCAGTCTTCAACCTCTGTTCTCTGAAAGGTTTTTTCTGCACCCCATTCTCCAAACTTTGCTCTCTGTAACAGTTTTTCTGCACCTCACTCTGCAACCTCTGCTCTCTGCAACAGTCCTTCTGCACCCCACTCTCCAAAATCTGCTTTCTGCAAAAGTCCTTTTCCATCCCAGTCTCCAAATTCTGATCTCTGTTACCTTCTTTCTGAACTTCAGTCTTTAACCTCTGCTCTCTGTAACAGTCTTTCTGCACCCCAGTCTCCAAACTCTGCTTTCTGTATCAGTCCTTCTGCACCCCGATCTCTAAACTCTGCTCTCTGTAACATTCCTTCTGCACCTCATACTCCAACCTCTGCTCTCTGCAACAGTCCTAATGTGCCACAATCTTCTACCTCTGGTCTCTGCATCAGTCCTTCTGCACCTCAGTGACCAAACTCTGCTCTCTTTATGATCGTTCTGAAACCCAGTCTCCAACCTCTGCTATCTGCAATGGTTTTTCTGCACCCCACGCTCCAAACTCTGTTCTTCACAACAGTTATTCTGCACCCCAGTCTCCAAACTTTGCTCCCTGTAAAAGTTCTTCTGTACCACAGTATCCAACCTCTGTTCTCTGTAAGGGTCCTTCTGCACCTCGATCTGCAAACTCTGCTCTCTGCAACAGTCCTCCTGCACCCCAGTCTTCAACCTCTGCTCGCTGCAACAGTCAATCTGCAGCCAAGTCTCCGAAATCTGCTCTCTGCAATATTCTTTTTCCACACCAATCTCCAACATCTGCTCTCTGTAACTGTCCTTCTGTACTGCTGTCTCCAACCTCTTATCTCTGTAACGGTCCTTCTGCACCCCAGTCTCCAAAGTCTGCTTTCTGTATCAGTCCTTCTGCACCCCAGTCTCTAAACTATGCTCTCTATAACAGTCCTTCTGCACCTCAGACTCCAACCTCTGCTCTCTGCAACAGTCCTACTGCGGCCCAATCTACAACCTCTGCTCTCTGCAACAGTCCTTCTGCACCTCAGTGTTAAAACTCTCCTCTTTGTATATTACTTCTGAAATCCAGTCTCCAACCTCTGCTATATGCAATGGTCCTTCTGCACCGCAGTCTCCAACCTCTGTTCTCTACAACAGTTATTCTGCACCCCAGTCTCCAAACTCTGCTCTGTGTAACAGTCCTTCTGTACCACAGTCTCCAAACTCTCTTCTCTGTAAGGGTCCTTCTGCACCCCAGTCTCCAACCTCTGCTTTCAGTATCAGTTTTTTAGCACCACATTCTCCAAACTCTGCTCTCTGTAACAGTCTTGCTGCACCTCAGTCTGCAACCTCTGCTCTCTGCAATACTCTTTCTGCACCCCAGTCTACAATCTCTGTTCTCTTCAACAGTCCTTCTGCACCCCAGTCTCTAACATCTGCTCTCTGCAACAGTCCTTCTCTACCTCATTCTCAAACTTTGCTTTCTGCAACAGTCCTTCTGCTCCCCAGTAACCAAGCTCTGCTTTCTGTATCAGTCTTTCTGCATCCCAGTCTCCAACCTCTGCTCTCTATAACAGTTTTTCTGCACCTCAGTCTCTATAACAGTCCTTCTGCACCTCAGTCTCAAACCTCAGGCTCTGTTAAGAAGTCCTTCCACACATCAGTCTGAAAACTCTGCTCTCAGCAATGATCCTTCTGCACCTCAGTCTCCAACCGCTCTCTGTAACAGTCCTTCTGTACCTCAGTCTCCAAACTCTGCTCTCCATAAGATCCTTTTGCAACCCAGTCTCTAAACTCTGCTCTCTGTAACTGTCCTTCTGCACCTCAGTTTCTAAACTCTGCTCTCTATAATATCGTTCTGCACACCAGTCTCCTAACTGTGATATTTGTGACAGGCCTTCTGCACCCAGTCTCATACCTCTGCTCTCTGTAACACTCCTTCTGCACTCCAGTCTCCACCCTGTGATCTCTGTAACAATTCGTCTGGACATCAGTCTCCAACCTCTGCTCTATACAACGTTCCTTCTGCTCCTCAGTCTCAAAACACTACTCTCTGTAAAAGTCCTTCTGCACCTCAGTCTCCAAACTCTGCTCTCTGTAAGATCCTTCTGCAACCAATTCTCCAAACTCTGCTATCTGTAACAGTCCTTCTGCACCCAAATCTCAAAAGTCTGCTCTCTGTAACAGGCCTTCCGCAACCCAGTCGTATAACTCTGCTCTCTTTAATAGGCCTTCTGCACCCAAGTCTCCAACCTCTGCTCTCTGCAGGGATCCTTCTGCACCCCAGGATCCAACATCTGCTCTCTGCAACAGTATTTCTGCACCTCAGTCTGAAAACGCTGCTCTCTGCAACAATCCTTCTGCACCCCAGTCTTAAACCTCTGCTCTTGTAACACTTCTTCTGCACCTCTGTTTCCAAAATGATCTCTGTAAGATCCTTCTGCAACCCAGTCTTGAAACTGTGCTATCTGTAACAGTCCCTCTGTACCACAGTCTCCAACCTCTGCTCTCTGCAACAGTCCTTCTGCACTCCAGTCTTTAACCTCTACTCTCTGTAAGATCCTTCTGCACCATAGTCATAACCTCTTCTCTCTGTATCAGTCCTTCTGCACCCAGGTCTCCAAACTCTGCTCTCTGCAATACTTCATATGCACACGAGTCTCCAACCTGTGCTCTCTGTAAGAGTCCTTCTGCACCCCAGATTCCAACATCTGCTCTCTGCAATGATCCGTCTTCTACCCAGTCTCCAAACTCTGCTCTCTGTAAAAGTCCTTTTGTATCGCAGTCTCCAACCTCTTCTCTTTTTAACGGTCCATCTGCTCCCCAATTGCCAACCTCTGCTCTCTGTAACAGACCTTCTAAGCCTCAGTCTGAAAACTCTGCTGTCTGCAACAATCCTTCTAAAGCCCAGTCTCCAAACTGTGCTATCTGTAACAATCCTTCTGCACCCCAGTCTCCAAAATCTGCTCTTTGTAACAGGTCTTCTGCAACTCAGTCACCAAAGTCTGCTCTCTGTAACAGGCCTTCTGCACCCCAGTCTCCATCCTCTGCTCTATGTAAAGTCTTTCTGCACCCCGTTTTCCAAACTTTGCTCTCTGTAACAGTCATTCTGCACTTCAATCTTCAACCTCATCCCTCTGCAATGGCCCTTCTACACCCCAGTATCCAACCTCTGTTCTTTTCAGCAGTCATTCTGCACCCCAGTCTCAAACCTCTGCTCTCTGCTACAGCCCTTCTGCACCCCAGTCTCCAACTTCTGCTCTCTGCAACATATTTTCTGCACCCAGTCTTTAAACTGTGCTCTCTGTAAATATCCTACTTCACCCTGGTCGACAAACTCTGCTCTCTGTAGCGATGCTTCTGCACCTCAGTCTCCAACCTCTGCTGTCTGCAACGATCCTTCTGCACCACAGTATCCAATGTCTGTTTTCTGCAACAGTGCTTCTGACCCCACTCTCCAGCCTCTGCTCTCTGTAACATCCTTCTGCACCCCAGTTTCCAAATTCTGCTCTAGGTGACATTTCTTCATCACCCCAGTCTCCACCCTCTGCTCTTTGTAATGATACTTCTTTACCAAAGTCTCCAATCAGTCTCTGCTCACTGGAACATTTTTTCTGCACCCCAGTCTCCAAACTGTGCTCTCTGTAACTGTCTTTCTGACCCCAGACTCCAACCTCTGCTCTCTGTAACGATCCTTCTGCACCTCAGTCTGCAACCTCTGCTCTCTGCAACGATCCTTCTGCACCTCAGTTTCTAACCTCTGCAACGAACCCTCTGCACCCCAGTTTCCAAGCTCTGCTCTCTGTTACAGTCCTTCTACACTTCAGTCTCCAACGTCTCCTATCAGTACCAATCCTTCTTCACCTCAGTCTCTAACCTCTGCTCTCTTTAACAGTCTTTCTGCACCTCAGTCTCTAAACTGTGCTCTCTAGAACAGTCCTTCTGCACCCCACTCTCCAACCTTTGCTCTATGTAACAGTTCTTCTGCACCCCCAATCTCGAACCTCTGCTCTCTGTAACAATCCTTCTGCACCTAAGTCTCCAACGTCTGCTCTCTGTAACAGTCCTTCTACACCCTAGTCTCCAACATGTGCTCTCTACAACGGTTATTCTCCACCAAAGGCTCCAAACTCTGCTCTCTCTAACAGTCCTTCTGTACCGCAGTCTCCAACCTCTTTTCTCTATAGCTGTCCTTCTGCATCCCAATTGCCAACCTCTGCTTTCTGTAACAGTCCTTCTGCACTTCAGATTCCAACCTCTGCTCTCTGTAACAGCCCTTCTAAGCCTCAGTCTGAAACCTCTGCTCTCTCCAACGATCCTTCTGCACGCCAGTCTCTAAAATGTGCTTTCTGTAACAACCTTCTGCACCCCAGTCTCCAACCTCTGCTCTCTGTAACAGGTCTTCTGAACCCCAGTCTCCAAACTCTGCTCTCTGTAAGAGGCCATCTGCACCCCAGTCTCCAAACTCTTCTCTCTGCAACGATCCTTCTGCACCTCAGTCTCCAACCTCTTCTCTCTGAAACAGTCCTTCTGCACCTCAATCTGAAAACTCTGCTCTCTGCAAAAATCTTTCTGCACCAGAGTTTCCAATCTTTGCTCTCTGAAACAGTCCCTCTGAACCTCAGTCTCCAAAATGCTCTCTGTAAGATCCTTCTGCAACCTAGATTCGAAATTGTGCTATCTGTAACAGTCCTTCTGCACCCCAGTCTGCAAACTCTACTCTCTGTAACAGGCCTTCTGCACCCCGGTCTCCAATCTCTGCTCTCTGTAACAGACCTTCTGCACCCCAGTCTCCAACCTCTTCTCTCTGCAACGATCCTTCTTCACCTCAGTCTCCAAACTCGGCTCTCTGCAACAGTCCTTCTGCACCCCAGTCTCCAAACTCTGCTCTCTGTAACAGTCCTTCTGCACCCCAGTCACCAATCTCTGCTCTCTGCAACAGTCCCTCTGCACCCCTGTAACCAAACTCTGCTCTGTGTAACGATCCTTCTGCACCTTAGTTTACAACCTCTGCTCTCTGCAACGATCCTTCTGCACCCCAGTCTCCAACCTCTGCTCTCTGTATCAGTCCTTCTGCACCCAAGTCTCCAAACTCTGTTCTCTGCAACATTTCTTCTGCACCCCTGTCTCCAACCTGTGCTCTCTGTAACAGTCCTTCTGCACCCCAGTCTCCAACATCTGCTCTTCTAAACGATCCTTTTTATACCCAGTCTCCAAACTCTGCTCTCTTTAAAAGACCTTTTGTATCGCAGTCTCCAACCTCTTCTCTTTGTAATGGTCCATCTGTTCCCCATTTGCAAACCTCTGCTTTCTGTAACAGTCCTTCTGCACCGCAGTCTCCAAACTCTTCTCTCTGCAACGATCCTTCTGCACCTCAGTCACCAACCTCTGCGCTTTGTAAAAGACTTTCTGCACATCAGTCTCCATCATTTTCTCTCTGTAGTGGTTTTTCTGCACTCCAGTCTCCAATCTCGGCTCTCTGTAAAAATCCTTGTGCACCTCTGTCTCCAACGTCTGCTCTCTGTAACAGTCCTTCTGTTCCACAGTCTCCAACCTCTTCTCTCTATAAAGGTACTTCCCCACCTCAATTGCCAACCTCTGCTTTCTGAAACAGTCCTTCTGCAAAAGAGACTCCAACCTCTGCTCTCTGTAACAGTCCTTTTAAGCCTCAGTCTGAAAACTCTGCTCTCTGCAACAATCCTTCTAAACCCCAGTCTCCAGACTGTGCTATCTGTAACAATTTTTCTGCACACCCGTCTCAAACATCTGCTCTCTATAACAGGTCTTCTGCAACTCAGTCTCCAAAGCCTGCTCTCTGCAACGAATCTTCTGCACCTCAGTCTCCAACCTCTGCTCTCTTGAGCAGTCTTTCTGAACCCCAGTCTCCAAACTTTGCTCTCTGTAAGATCTTTCTGCACCCCGTTTTCCAAAATTTGCTCTTTTTAACAGTCATTCTGCACCTCAGATTTCAACCTCATCCCTCTTCAACGGCCCTTCTGCACCCCAGTATGCAACCTCTGTTCTCTGCAGCAGTCCGTCTGCACCACAGTCTCCAAAATCTGCTCTCTGAAACAGTCCTTCTGAACCCCAGGATTCAACATCTGCTCTCTGAAACAGTCCTTCTGCACCTAAGTGTGAAAACTCTGCTCTCTGCAAAAATCCTTCTGCACCCGAGTATCCAACCTTTGCTCTCTGTAACAGTTCTTCTGAACCTCAGTCTCCAAAATGCTCTCTGTAAGATCCTTCTGAAACCTAGTCTCGAAATTGTGCTATCCATAACAGTCCTTCTGGACCCCAGTCTGCAAACTCTGCTCTCTATAACAGGCCTTCTGCACCCTGGTCTCCAATCTCTGCTCTCTGTTACAGGCCTTCTGCACCTGAGTCTCCAACCTCTTCTCTCTGCAACGATCCTTTTTCACCTCAGTCTTCAACCTCGGCTCTCTGCAACAGTCCTTCTGCACCCTAGTAACCAAACTCTGCTCTGTGTAACGATCCTTCTGCACCTTAGTTTCCAACCTCTGCTCACTGCAACGATCCTTCTGCATCCCAGTCTTTAACCTCTGTTTTCTGTATCAGTCCTTCTGCAACCAACTCTCCAAACTCTGTTCTCTGCAACATTTCTTCTGAACCCCAGTCTCCAACCTCTGCTCTCTGTAAAAGTCCTTCTGCACCCCAGTCTTTAACATCTGCTCTCTGAAACAATTCTTCTTCTACCCAGTCTCCAAACTCTGCTCTCTTTAAAAGACCTTTTGTATCGCAGTCTCTAACCTCTTCTTTTTGTAATGGTCCATCTGTTCCCCAATTGCAAACCTCTGGTTTCTGTAACAGTCCTTCTGTACCCCAGTCTCCAAACTCTTCTCTCTGCAACGATCCTTCTGCACGTCAGTCACCAACCTCTGCTCTTTGTAAAAGTCCTTCTGCACCTCAGTCTCCATCCTTTGCTCTCTGTAGTGGTTTTCATGCACCCCAGTCTCCAATCTCGGCTCTCTGTAACAATCCTTGTGCACCTCTGTCTCCAACATCTGTTCTCTGTAACAGTCCTTCTGTACCGCAGTCTCCAACCTCTTCTCTCTATAAAGGTACTTCCCCACCCCAATTGCAAACCTCTGCTTTCTGAAACAGTCCTTCTGCACCTGAGACTCCAACCTCTGCTCTCTGTAACAGTCCTTTTAAGCCTCAGTCTGAAAACTCTGACAATCCATCTAAATCCATCTAAAACAATCCATCTAAAACAATCAATCTAAAACAATCCATCTAAAACAATCCATCTAAAACAATCCATCTAAAACCCAGTCTCCAAACTGTGCTATCTGTAACAATTTTTCTGCACACCAGTCTCAAACATCTGCTCTCTGTAACAGGTATTCTGCAACTCAGTCGCCGAAGTCAGCTCTCTGTAACAAGCCTTCTGCACCCCAGTCTCCAGCCTCTTCTCTCTGCAACAATTCTTCTGCACCTCAGTCTCCAACCTCTGCTATCTAGAACAGTCCTTCTGAACCCTAGTCTCCAAACTTTGCTCTCTGTAAGATCATTCTGCACCCCGTTTTCCAAACTTTGCTCTCTGTAACAGTCATTCTGCACCTCACATTCCAACCTCATCCCCCTTCAACGGCCCTTTTGCATCCCAGTATTCAACCTCTGTTCTCTGCAGCAGTCCTTCTGCACCCCAGGCTCCAAACTCTACTTTCTGTATCAGTTATTCTGCACCCAAGTCTAAAATCTCTGCTCTCTGTAACAGTTATTCTGCACCCGAGTCTAAAATCTCTGGTCTCTGCAACAGTCTTTCTGCACCCCAGTCTCCAACCTCTGCTCTCTGCAAAAATTTTTCTACACACCAGTCTCCAAAATCTGCTCTCTGCAACGATCCTTCTGCATCCCTGTCTCCAAAGTCTGCTCTCTGCAACAGTCCTTATACACCCGAGTCTCAAACCTTTGCTCTCTGCTACAGTCCTTCTGCACCCCAGTCTCCAACCTCTGCTCTCTGCAACATCTCTTCTGCACCATAGTCTTTAAACTGTGCTCTCCATAACTATCCTACTGTACCCCGGTCTCCAAACTTTGCTCTCTGTAGCGATCCTTCTGCACCTCAGTCTCCAACCTCTGCTCTCTGCAACGATCCTTCTGCACCCCAGTCTCCAACATCTGTTTTCTTCAACAGTGCTTCTGACCCCAGGCTCCAGCCTCTGCTCTCTGTAACATCCTTCTGCACCCCAGTTTCCAAACTCTGCTCTAGGTGACATTCCTTGTGCACCTCAGTCTGAAAACTCTGATCTCTGTTACAGTCTTTCTGCACCCCAGTCTCTAAACTCTGCTCTCTGTAAAAATCTTTCTGCACCTCTGTCTCCAACGTTTGCTCTCTGTAACAGTTCTTCTATACCACAGTCTCCAACCTCTTCTCTCTATAACGGTACTTCTGCACCCCAATTGCCAACCTCTGCTTTCTGAAACAGTCCTTCTGCACCTGAGACTCCAACCTCTGCTCTCTATAACAGTCCTTCTAAGCCTCAGTCTAAAACCTCTGCTCTCTGCAACAATCCTTCTAAACCCCAGTCTCCAAAGTGTGCTATCTGTAACAATTCTTCTGCACCCTAGTCTCAAACATCTGCTCTCTGTAACAGGCCTTCTGCACAGTAGTTTCCAACCTCTTCTCTCAGCAACGATTCTTCTGCAACTCAGTTTCCAACCTCTGCTCTCTGCGACAGTCCTTCTGCCCCCCAGTCTCCAACCTCTGCTTTCTGTAAGATCCTTCTGCACCCCGTTCTTCAATCTTTGCTCTCTGTAACAGTCATTCTGCATCTCAGTCTCCAATCTCATCTCTCCACAACGGACCTTCTGCACCCAGGTATTCAACCTCTGTTCTCTGCAGCAGTCCTTCTGCACCCAAGGCTACAAACTCTACTCTCTGAAACAGTCCTACTGCACCCCAGTCTCCAATTTCTACTTTCCATATCAGTTATTCAGCACCCCAGTCTAAAACCTCTGCTTGCTGTAACAGTCCTTCTTCACCTCAGTGTCCAAACTCTGCTCTCTGCAACGATCCTTCTGAACCACAGTTTCCAAACTCTGCACTTTGTAACAGTCATCCTACACCTAGGCTCTAACCTCTTCTCTCTGTACCAATCCTTCTGCACCTCAGTCTCTAACCTCTTCTCTCTGTAACAGTCCTTCTGCAGCTCAGTCTCCAAACTCTGTTCTCTGTAACAGTCTTTCTGCAACTCAGTCTCCAACCTCTGCTCTCTGTGACAGGCTTACTGCACCCCAGTCTCCAACCTCTTCTCTCTGTAACAGTTCTTCTGCACCGCAATCTCAAAAGTCTGCTCTTTGTAACAGTCTTTCTGCACCCCAGTCTCCAACCTCTTTTCTCTGCAGTGATCCTTCTGAACCTTAGTCTCCAACATCTGCTCTCTGCAAAAGTCCTTCTGCACCCCAGTCTCCAGATTCTGCTCTCTGTAAGATCCTTTTGCATCCCTTTCTGCAAACTCTCCTCTCTGTAACAGTCCTTCTTCACCCCAGTATCCAAATTCTGCTCTCTGTATAAGTCCTTCTGCACCTCAGTCTCCAAACATTGCTCTCTGTAAAAGTCCTTCTGTACCGCAGTCTCTAACCTCTGCTCTCTGTATCAATCCTTCTGCACCTCAGTCTCCAATGTCTGCTCTCTGTAACAGTCCTTCTGCACCCTAGACTCCAACATCTGCTCTCTACAACGGTCCTTCTGCATTAAAGTCTCCAAACTCTGCTCTCTCTAACAGTGCTTCTGTACTGCAGTCTCCAAACTCTTCTCTCTTTAACGGTCCTTATGCACCACAATTGCCAACGTCTGCTTTCTGTAACAGTCCTTCTGAACCTCAGATTCCAACCTCTGCTCTCTGTATTAGTCCTTCTAAGCCTCAGTCTGAAACCTCTGATGTCTGCAACAATCCTTCTGCACCCCAGTCTCCAAACTCTGCTCTCTGTAGCAGGTCTTCTGCACCCAAGTGTCCAACCTCTTCTCTCTGCAACAAGCCTTCTGCACCTCAGTCTTCAACCTCTGCTCTCTGCAACAGTCCTTCTAAACCGCAGTCTCCAACCTCATGCAATGATCCTTCTGTATACCAGTCTCAAACAACTGCTCTCTGCAACAGTCCTTCTACACCTAAGTCTCCAACCTCTGCTCTCTGCAAACGTCTTATTGTACCCAGTATCCAACATCTGCTCCCTGCAACGATCCTTCTGCATCCCAGTCACCAAAGTCTGCTCTCTCCAACAGTTCTCCTACACCCCAGTCTCCAACTGCTGCTCTCTGCTACAGCCCTTCTACACCCTGGTCTCCAAACTCTGCTCTCTTCAACATTTCTTCTGAACTCCAGTCTTAAACATGTGCTCTCTGAAACTATCCTACTGCACCCCAGTCTCCAATCTCTGCTCTCTGCAACGATCTTTCTGCATCCCAGTTTCCAACCTCTGCACTCTGCAAAAGTCCTTCTGCTCCCCAGTCTCCAAGCTCTGCTCTCTGTAACAGTCCTTCTGCACATCATTGTCCAACCTCTGCTCTCTGTAAGAATCCTTCTGCACCTCATGTCCAAACACTGCTCTCTGTAACAGGCCTTCTGCACAACAGTTTCCAACATCTGCTTTCTGTAACAGTTTTTTCTGAACCCCAATCTCAAAACTCTGCTCTCTGTAACACTCGTTCTTCACCCCAGTCTCCATCCTCTTCTCTCTGTAAGAATCCTTTGACACCCCTGTCTCAAACCTCTTCTCTCTGTAAAAGTCCTTCTGCACCTCAGTATCCAACCTCTGCAATCTGTAACGATCCTTCTGCACCCGTTTTAAACCTCTGCTCTCTGTATCAGTTCTTCTGCACCCAAGTCTCAAAACTGTGCTCTCTGCAACATTTCTTCTGCACCCCAGTCTCCAACCTGTGCTCTCTGTGACAGTTCTTCTGCACCCCAGTATCCAACATCTGCTTTCTTCAACGATCCTTCTTCTATCCAGTCTCCAGACTCTGCTCTCTGTAATGGTTCTTCTGTACCGCAGTCTCCAACCTCTGCTCTCTGTATCAATCCTTCTGCACTTAAGTCTCCAATGTCTGCTCTCTGTAACAGTACTTCTGAAACCTAGTCTCCAACATCTGCTCACTACAACGGTCCTTCTGCATTAAAGTCTCCAAACACTGCTATCTCTAACAGTGCTTCTGTACTGCAGTCTCCAAACTCTTCTCTCTATAACGGTCCTTCTGCACCCCAATTGCCAAAGTCTGCTTTCTGTAACAGTCCTTCTGAACCTCATATTCTAACCTCTGCTCTCTGTATGAGTCCTTCTAAGCCTCAGTCTGAAACCTCTGATGTCTGCAACAATCTTTCTGCACCCCAGTTTCCAACCTCTGCTCTCTGTAACAGGTCTTCTGCACCCCAGTCTCTGACCTCTTTTCTCTGCAACAATCCTTCTGTACCTCAGTCTCCAACCTCTGCTCTCTGCAACAGTTTTTCTAAACCGCAGTCTCCAACCTCTGCTCTCTGCAATGATCCTTCTGCATCCCAGTCTCCAACTTCTGCTCTCTGCAACAGTCTTTCTGCACCCCAGTATTCAACCTCTGCTTTCTGCAAACGTCTTATTATACCCCAGTATCTAACATCTGCTCTCTGCAACGATCCTTCTGCATCCCATTCACCAACATCTGCTCTCTGCAACAGACCTTCTACACCCCAGTCTCCAACCGCTGCTCTCTGCTACAGCCCTTCTGCACCCAAGTCTTCAACCTCTGCTCTCTTCAGCATTTCTTCTGCACTCCAGTCTTCAACATGTGCACTCTGAAACTATCCTACTGCACCCCGGTCTCCAAACTCTGCTCTCTGTAAAGATCCTTCTGCACCTCAGTCTCCAACCTCTGCTTTCTGCAACGGTCCTTATTCATCCCAGTCTCCAAACTCTGCACTCGGTAAGAATTTTTTGACACCCCTGTCTCTAACCTCTCCTCTCTGTATAAGTCCTTCTGCACCTCAGTATCCAATGTCTGCAATCTGTAACGGTCATTTTTCACCCCAGTCTCCAAACTCTGCTCTCAGTATCAGTCCCTCTGCACACAAGTCTCCAAACTCTGCTCTCTGCAACATTTCTTCTGCACCCCAGTCTTTAACCTGTGCTCTCTGTGACAGTCCTTCTGCACCCCAGTCTCCAACATCTGCTCTCTTCAACAATCCTTCTTCTATCCAGTCTCCAAACTCTGCTCTCTGTAAAATTCCTTTTGTATCTCAGTCTCCAACCTCTTCTCTTTGTAACGGTCCAACTGCTCCCCAATTGTGAAGCTCTGCTTTCTGTAAGAGTCCTTCTGCACCCCAGTCTCCAAACTCTTCTCTCTACAACGATCCTTCTGCACCTCAGTCTCCTACCTCTGCTCTCTGTAAAAGTCCTTCTGCACCTCAGTCTCCATTCTTTGCTCTCTGAAATGATCCTTCTGAACCCCAGTATCCAATCTCTGCTCTCTGTAACAATCCGTGTTCACCTCTGTGTCCAACGTCTGCTCTCTTTAACAGTCCTTCTGCACCCCAGTCTCCAAACTTTGCTCACTGTAACAGTCCTTCTGTACCGCAGTCTCCAACCTCTTCTCTCTATAATGGTACTTCTGCACCCCAATTGCCAACCTCTGTTTTCTGAAACAGTCTTTCTTCTCCTCAAACTCCCATCTCTGCTCTCTGTAACAGTCCTTCTAAGCCACAGTCTGAAACCCCTGCTCTCTGCAGCAATCTTTCTAAACCCCAGTCTTCAAACTGTGCTATCTGTAACAAACCTTCTGCACCCCATTCTCAAACATCTGCTCTCTGTAACAGGTCTTCTGCAACTCAGTTTCCAAAGTCTGCTCTCTGTAACAGGCCTTCTGCACCCCAGTCTCCAACCTCTGCTCTCTGTGAGATCCTTCTCCACCCCGTTCTCCAAACATTGCTCTCTGTAACAGTCATTCTGCACCTCAGTCTCCAACCTCATCTCTCTGCAGCGGCACTTCTGCACCCCAGTATCTAACCTCTGTTCTCTGCAGCAGTCCTTCTGCAACCCAGGCTTCAAATTCTGCTCTCTGTAACAATACTTCTGCATCCCAGTCTCCAAACAATACTTTCCGTATCAGTTATTCTACACCTCAGTCTGAAACCTCTCATCTCTGAAACAGTCTTTCTGCAACTTAGTCTCCAAACTCTGCTCTCCGCAACAGTCCTACTGCACTCCAGTCTCAAAATTCTGCTCTGTGCAAAAGTCCTTCTACACACCAGTCTCCAAAATCCGCTCTCTGCAATGATCCTTCTCAATCCCAGTTTCCAATGTCTGCTTTCTGCAACAGTCCTTCTAAAACCCAGTCTCCAACCTCTGCTCTCTGGTACAGTCCTTCTGCACCCCAGTCTTCAAATTCTGCTCTCTTCAACATTTCTTCTGCACCCCAGTCTCTAATCTGTGCTTTCTGTAACTATTGTACTGCACCCCGGTCTCCAAACTCTGCTCTCTGTAGCGATCATTCTGCACCTCAGTTTTCAACATCTGCCCTCTGAAATGATCCTTCTGCACCCCAGTCTCCAACGTCTATTCTCTGCAACACTCATTCTGACCCCAGTCTCCAGCCTCTGCTCTCTGTAACATCCTTCTCCACCCCAGTTTCCAAACTGTGCTCTAGGTGACATTCCTTCTGCACCGCAGTCTCCACCCTCTGCTCTTTGTAACAGTACTTCTGTACTGCAGTCTCCAATCTCTGCTCACTGCAACATTTCTTCTGCACCCTGTCTCCAAACTGTGCTCTCTGTAACTGTCTTTCAGACCCCAGTCTCCAACCTCTGCTCTCTGTAACGATCCTTCTGCACCTCAGTCTCCAACCTCTGTTCTCTGAAACAATTTTCTGCAACTCAGTCTCCAACCTCTGCTCTCTGTAACAGGCTTACTGCACGCCAGTCTCCAACCTCTTCTCTCTGTAACAGTTCTTCTGCACCCAATCTCGAAACTCTGCTCTCTGTAACATTCTTTCTGCACCCCAGTCTCAAACCTCTTTTCTCTGCAACGATCCTTCTGAACCTCAATCTCCAACCTCTGCTCTTTGCAAAAGTCCTTCTGCACCCCAGTCTCCAGATTCTGCTCTCTGTAAGATCCTTTTCATCCCTTTCTCCAAACTCTCCTCTCTGTAACAGTTCTTCTGCACCCCAGTATCCAAACTCTGCTCTCTGTAAAAGTGCTTCTGCACCTCAGTCTCCCAAACTCTTCTCTCTCAAACGATCTTTTTACAACTCAGTCTCCAAACTCTGCTCTCTGTAAAAGTCCTTCTGCACCTCAGTCTCCAAACTTTGCTCTCTGTAATGGTCCTTCTGTACCGGAATCTCCAACCTCTTCTCTCTGTATCAATCATTCTGCACCTCAGTCTCCAATGTCTGCTCTCTGTAACAGTACTTCTGAAACCTAGTTCTCCAACATTTGCTCTGTACAACATTCCTTCTGCATTAAAGTCTCCAAACTCTACTCTCTCTAACAGTGCTTCTGTACTGCAGTCTCCAAACTCTTCTCTCTATAACGGTCCTTCTGCACCCCAATTGCCAAAGTCTGCTTTCTGTAACAGTCTTTCTGAATCTCAGATTCCAAACTCTGCTCTCTGTATGAGTCCTTCAAAGCCTCAGACTGAAACCTCTGATGTCTACAACAATCTTTTTGCACCCAGTCTCCAACCTCTGCTCTCTGTAACAGGTCTTCTGCACCCCAGTATTCAACCTCTTATCTCTGCAACAATCCTTCTGCACCTCAGTCTCCAACCTCTGCTCTCTGCAACAGTCCTTCTAAACCACAGTCTACAACCTCTGCTCCTGCAATGATCCTTCTGCATCCCAGTCTCCAACAACTGCTCTCTGCAACAGTCCTTTTTCACCCCAGTCTACAACCTCTGCTCTCTGCTTCAGTACTTCTACACCCCAGTCTTCAACCTCTGCTCTCTGCAACATTTCTTCTACACCAAAGTCTCCAACCTGTGCTCTCTGTAACTGTCCCTGCTGCACCAAGTCTCCAAACTCTGCTCTCTGTAGCGATCCTTCTGTACCTCATTCTCCAACCTCTGCACTCTGCAAGGATCCTTTTGCACCCTAGTCTCCATCCTCCTCTCTCTGTAAGAATCTGTTTGCACCCCAGTCTTCAAAAATCAATCTCCTCTCTGTAAAAGTCCTTCTGCACCTCAGTCCCCAAGTTCTGCAATTTGTAACAGTCTTTCTGCATCCCAGTCTCAAACCTCTGCACTCAGAAATGATCTTTCTGCACCTCAGTATCAAACCTCTGCTCTCATTAATAGTCCTTCTGCACCCAAGTCTCCAACATCTGCGCTCTTCAACGATACTTCTTCTTCCCAGGCTCCAAGCTCTGCTCTCTGCTACGGTCCTTCTACATCCCAGTTTCCAAAATCTTCTCTCTGTAACAGTTCTTCTGCACCTCAGTCTCCAAATCTGCTCTCTGAAATAGTCCTTATGCACCCGTGTCTCTAACCTCTGCTCTCAGTAACAGTTCTTCTGCACCCCAATCTCCAAACTCTGCTCTCTGTAACACTCCTTCTGCACCCACGTCTCCACCCTCTTCTCTCTGTAAAAGTTTTTCTTCACCTCAATCTCAAACCTCTGCTCTCTGTAAGATCCTTCTGCAACCCATTCTCCAAACGCTGCTATCTGTAAGAGTCTTCTGCACCCCAGTTTCCAAACTCTGCTCTCTTTTACAGGCCTTCTGCACCCAGTCTTCATACTCTGCTCTCTGTAACAGGCCTTCTGCACCCCAGTCTCCAACATCTGCTCTCTGCAACGATCCTTCTTTTACCCAGTCTCCAAACTCTGCTCTTTGTAAATGTCTTTTTGTATTGCAGTCTCCAACCTCTTCTTTTTGTAATGGTCTATCTGCTCCCCAATTGCCAACCTCTGCGTTCTGTAACAGTCCTTCTGCACCAAAGTCTCCAAACTCTTCTCTCTGCAACGATCTTTCTACACCTCAGTCTCCAACCTCTGCTCTCTGTAAAAGTCCTTCTGCACCTCAGTCTCCATCCTTTGCTCTCTGTAATTGTCCTTCTGCACCCCAGTCTCCAATCTCTGCTCTCTGTAACAATCCTTCTGCACCTCTGTCTCCAACATCTGCTCTCTGTAATAGTCCTTCTGCACCCCAGTCTCCCACATCTGCTCTCTGTAACGGTCCTTCTGTACCCCAGTCTCCAAACTCTGCTCTCTGTAACAGTCATTCTGTATGGCAGTCTTCAACCTCTTCTCTCTATAACGGTCCTTATGCACCCCAATTTTCAACCTCTGCTCTCTGTAACAGTCCTTCTAAGCCTCAGTCTGAAACTTCTGCTCTGAGCAACAATCCTTCTAAACACCAGTCTCCAACATTTGCTCTCTGCAAACGTCCTTCTACACGCCTGTCTTAAACCTCTGCTGTCTGCAATGATCCTTCTGCATCCCAGTCTCCAAGGTCTGCTCTCTGTAAGATCCTTCTGCATCCCGTTCTCAAAACTTTGCTCTCTGTAACAGTCATTCTGCACCTCAGTCTCCAACCTCATCACTCTGCAACGGCCCTTGTGCACCCCAGTATCCAACCTCTGTACTCTGCAGCTGTCCTTCTGCACCCCAGGCTACACACTCTGCTCTCAGTAACACTCCTTCTGCACCCCAGTCTCCAAACTCTACTTTCCGTATTAGTTATTCTGCACCCCAGTCTAAAACCTCTGCTCTCTGTAACAGTCCTTCTGAACCTCAGTCTCCAACCTCTGCTCTCTGCAACAGTCCTTCTGCACCCCAGTCTCCAACCTCTGCTCTCTGTAGCGATTCTTCTGCACCTCATTCTCCAACTGTGCTCTCTGCAATGATCGTTCTACACCCAATACCCATTCTCTGCTCTTTATAAGCATCCTTTTGCACACCAATCTCCAACCTCTCCTCTCTGTGAAACTCATTCTGCACCTCAGTCTCCACGTTCTGCAATCTGTAACAGTCCTTCTGCACCCCAGTCTCAAACCTCTGCACTCAGAAATGATCTTTCTGCAACTCAGTCTCCAACCTCTGCTCTCTTTAATAGTCCTTCTGCACCCCAGTCTCCAACATATGCTCTCTACAACGATTCTTTTTCTCCCCAGTCTCCAACCTCTGCTCTCTGCAACGGTTTTTCTACATCCCAGGATCCAACATCTGCTCTCTGAAACAGTCTTTCTGCGCCTCAGTCTGAAAACTCGGCTCTCCAAAAATCCTTCTGCACCCGAGTTTCCAAACTTTGCTCTCTGTAACAGTCCTTCTGAACCTCAGTCTACAAAATGCACTCTGTAATATCCTTCTGCAATCCATTCACGAAATTGTGCTATCTTTAACAGTCCTTCTGCACCTCAATCTACAAACTCTGCTCTCTGAAACAGGCCTTCTGCACCCCAGTCTCCAATCTCTGCTCTCTGTAACAGGCCTCCTGCACCCCAGTCTCCAACCTCTTCTCTCTGCAAAGATCTTTCTTAACCTCAGTCTCCAAATTCTGCTCTCTGCAACAGTCCTTCTGCACATCAGTCTTTAACTTCTGCTCTCTGTAGCAATCCTTCTGCACCTCAGTCCCCAACCTCTGCTCTCTGCAACGGTTCTTCTGCACCCCAGTCTTCACACTCTGTTCTCTGCAACAGTCCTTCTGCACTCCAGTCTCCAACCTCTGCAATCGGCAAGGATCCTTTTGCATCCCAGTATCCAATGTCTGCTCTCTACAAGAGTCCTTCTGCACCCCAGTCTCCAACCTCTGCTCTCCGCTACAGTCCTTCTTCACCCCAGTCTCAAATTCTGCTCTCTGCAACATTTCTTTTGCACCCCAGTCTCCAACCTGTGCTCTCTGTAACTGTCCTGCTGCACCCCAGTCTCCAAACTCTGCTTTCTGTAGCTATCTTCCTGAACCTCAGTCTTCAACCGCTGCTCTCTGCAAGATCCTTCACCACCTCAATCTCCAAGTTCTGCAATCTGTAACGGTCCTTCTGCACCCCAGTCTTCAACCTCTGCTCTCTTAAATGGTCCTTCTGCACCTTAGTCTCCAACCTATATTCTCTGTAACAAACCTTAAGCACCCCACTCTCCAAACTTTGCACGCTGTAACAGGCCTTCTGCAACCCAGTTTCCAACCCCTTCTCTCTGCAACGATCCTTCTTCACCTTAGTCTTCATCCTCTGCTCTCTGCAACTGTCCTTCTGCACCCCAGTCTCCTTCCTCTGTTCTCTGTAAGAATCCTTCTGCACCCCATTCTCCATCCGCTCCTCTTTGTAACAGTCCTTCTTCACCTCAGTGTCCAACCTCTGCTCTCTGTAATAAACCTTCAGCACCTCAGTCTCCAACTGCTTCTCTCTGTAACAGGCCTTCTTAACAATATTCTCGAACCTATGCTTTCTGGATCAGTCCTTTTGCACACCAGTATCCTAACTCTGCTCTCTGTAACAGTCCTTCTGTACTGCAGTCTCAAAACTCTGCTCTCTATAAAGGTCCTTCTGCATCCCACTTTCCAACTTCTGCTCTCTGCAACATTTCTTCTTCACCCCAGTCTCAAACCTCTGCTCTCAGTAAGAGTCCTTCTGCACCCCAGTCTCCAACTTCTGCTCTCTGCAACATTTCTTCTGCACCCAAGTCTCCATCTGTGCTTTTTGTAACTGTCCTTCTGCACCCCAGTCTCCAACCTCTGCTCTCTGTAACGATCTATCTGCACCACAGTTTGAAACTTCTGCTCTCTTCAACGATCCTGATGCCCCTCAGAATCCAACATCTGCAATCTGTAAAACTCATTCTGCACTTCAGTCTCCAATCTCTGCTCTCTGTAACAATCCTTCTGCACCTCAGTCTCCATCCTCTGCTATCTGTAACAATCCTTCTGCACACCAGTCTCCAACCTCTGTTCTCTGTAACAGGTCTTCTGCACCCCAGTCTCCAAACTCTGCTCTCTGTAACAGGCCTAGTGCACCCCAGTCTTTAACCTCTTCTCTCTGCAATGATCCTTTTCCACCTCAGTCTCCAACCACTGGTCTCTGCAACAGTCCTTCTGCACCCTAGACTCCAACCTCTGCTCTCTGTAACATCCTTCTTCACCCCGGCCTCCAAACTTTGCTCTCTATAACAGTCCTTCTGCACCTCAGTCTCCAAACTCTGCTCTCTGCTACGGTCCTTCTGCACCCCAGTATCCAAACTCTGTTCTCTGCAACAGTACTTCTGCACCCCAGGCTCCAAACTCTGCTCTCTGTAACAGTTCTTCTGTACCGCAGTCTTCAACCTCTGCTGTCTGTAACGTTCATTCTGCACCCCAGTCTCCAAACTCTACTTTCCATATCAGTTATTCTGCACCCCAGTCTCCAACCTCTGCTCTCTTGAACAGTCCTTCTGCAACTCACTCTCCAACTTCTACTTTTTGCAACAGTTCTTCTGCACCCCAGTCTCCAACCTCTTCTCTCTGTAAGATCCTTCTTCAACCCGGTCTCCAAACTTTACTCTCTGTAACAGTCCTTCTGCACCTCAGTCTCCAACTTCTGCTCTATGCAACAGTCCTATTTGAAACCAGTCTCCAAGCTCTTCTCTGTTCAACAGTCCTTCTACACCCCAGTCTCCAAACTCTGCTCTCTGCAAAGATCTTTCTGCATCACAGTCTCCAACATCTGCTCTCTACAAAAGTCCTTCTGAACCCCAGTCTCCAACCTCTGCTCTCCGCTACAGTCCTTCTTCACCCCAGTCTCAAACCTCTGCTCTCTGCAACATTTCTTCTGCACCCCAGTCTCCAACCAGTGCTCTCTGCAACTGTCCTGCTGCAACCGAGTCTCCAACCTCTGCTTTCTGTAGCGATTTTTCTGCACGTAAGTCTCCAACCTGTGCTCTCTGCAACAGTCTTTCTGCACCCCAATCACCAAGCTCTTCTCTCTGTAACCGTCATTCTGCACATCAGTGTCCAAACTTTGTAAAAATTCTTCTTCATCTCAGTCTCCAAACTCTGCTCTCTGTAACAGACCTTCTGCACCCCATTCTCCAACCTCTCCTCTGTTTAACAGGCCTTCCGCACAAATGTTTCCAAACTCTGCTCTATGCAACGATTATTCTGCACGCCTGTCTCCAACCTCTGCTCTCTGCAATGATCCTACTAAACCCCAGTCTCCAACCTCTCATCTCTGAAACAGTCCTTTTGCACCTCAGTCTTTAACCTCTGCTCTCTGTAATAGGCCTTCTGCACCCTAGTCTCCAACCTCTTCTCTCTGCAATGATTCTTCTATACCCAAGTCTCCAACATCTGCTCTCTGCAACTGTCCTTTTGCACCTCAGTCTGCAAACTCTGCTCTCTGTAACATCCATCTGAACGGAAGTCTCCACCTCTGCTCTCTGTAACAGTCCTTCTGCACCCCAGTCTTTAAACGCTGCTCTCTGTAACAGTCTTTCCGCACCTCAGTCTCCAACCCCTGCTCTCTGTAACAATCCGTGTGCACCCCAGTCTCTAAAATCTGCTCTCTGAAACAGTCCTTTTCCACTCCAGTCTCCAACATCTGGTCTCTGCAACAGTCCTTCTGTACCCCAGTCTCCAAACTCTGCTCTCTGCAATGAACCTTCTGGACCCCAGTCTCCAACGTCTGCTCTCTGAAACAGTCCTTCTGCAATACAGTCTCCAACCTCTGCTCTCTGTAAGATCTTTCTGCACTCCAGTTTTCAAACTCTGCTCTCTGTAAAATTTCTTCTCCACCCCAGTCTCAAACCTCTGTCTTCTGAAACACTCCTTCTGCTCTCCAGTCTCCGAGATCTGCTCTCTGTCACAGAACTTATGCACTGCAGTTTCCAAACTCTGCTCTCTGTAATGGTTCTTCTGCAACCCAATCTCCAACCTCTGCTTTTTGAATCAGTCGTTCTGGACCCCAGTCTCCAACCTCTGCTCTTTGTATCTATCCTTCTGCACCTCAGTCTTAAACCTGTGCTTTCTGTAACAATCCTTCTGCACCCCAGTCTCCAAACTCTGCTCTCTGTAACAGTCCTTCTATACCACAGTCTCCAACCTCTGCTCTCTGTAACGATCTTTCTGCACCCCAATTTCAAACCTCTGCTTTCTCTAACAGTCCTTCTGCACGTGAGTCTCTAAACTCTGCTCTCTGTAACAGTCCTGCTAAACCTCAGTCTCCAACCTTTTCTCTCTGTAACAGTACTTCTGCACCTCAGTCTGAAACCTCTGCTCTCCACGATTCTTCTGCACCCCAGTCTCCAACCACTGCTCTCTGTAACAGTTTACCTGTACCTCAGTCTCCAACATCTGCTCTCTGTAAGTTTCTTCAGCAAACCAGTCTCCAAACTCTGCTCTCTGTAGCAGTTTTTCTGCACCCCAGTCTCCAACCTCTCCTCTCTGTAACAGGCCTTCTGCACTACAGTCTCGAAATTCTGCTCTCTATAGCAGGCCTTCTGCACCCCACTCTTTGTCCTATGTTCTCTGCAATGATCCTTCTGCACCACAGTCTCCAAACTTTGCTCTCTGCAATTATCCTACTGCACCCCAGTCTCCAACCTCTGATCTCTGCAACAGTCCTTTTGCACCTCAGTCTCCAAATTCTCCTCTATGTAAGATTCTTCTGCAAAGCTGTCTCCAACCTCTGCTCTCTGTAACAGTTCTTCTGGTAACCAATCTACAAACTCTGCTCTCTGTAACGCTCCTTCTGCACCCCAGTCTCGATCCTCTGCTCTCTGTAAGAATCCTTCTGCACCTCAGTCTCCAACCGCTCCTCTATTTAACAGTCCTACTGCACCTCAGTCTCCAACCTCTGCTCTCTGTAATGAACCTTCAGCACCTCAGTCTCCAAACGCTGCTCTCTGTAACAGTCGTCCTGTAGTGCACTCTCAAAAATCTGCTCTATGTAACACTCCTTCTGGACCCAAGTCTACAATCTCTGCTATCTGTAACACTTCTTCTGCACCTCAGTCTCAAAACTGTGCTCTCTACAACAGGCCTTCTGCACCTCAGTCTGAAAACTTTATTCCCTGCAAGGATCCTTCTGCACCCCAGTCTCAAAACTCTGCTCTCTGTAACAGTCCTTCTGCACCCCAGTCTCTAAACTCTGCTCTCTCTAACAGGCCTTTTAAACCCCATTCTCCAACCTCTGCTCTCTGTAATGGTGCTTCTTCACCTCAGTCTAAAAACTCTGCTCTCTGCAACAGTCCGTCTGCACCCCACTGTGATACTGTGTTCTCGGCTACAGTCCTTATACACCCCAGTGTCCAGCCTCTGCCCTCTGCAACAGTCACTCTGCAACCCGGTCTCCAACATCTGCTCTCTGTAACTATATTTATGCACCTCAGTCTTCAACCTCTGCTCTCTGCAACAGTCCTTCTGCACCTCAGTCTCGAAACTCTACTCTCTGTAACACTCAGTCTGCACCACAGTCTCCAAACACTGCTTACTGTATCACTCCATCTGCACCACAATTTCCAAAATCTGCTCTCTGTAAGAGTCTTTCTGCACCTCAGTCTCCAACCTCTGATCTCTGCAACAGGCCTTCTGCAACTCAGTCTCCAAATTCTGCTCTCTGTAAGATCCTTCTGCACCCCTGTATTTAACCTCTGCTCTCTGAAACTGTCTTTCTGAATCCGAGTCTCCAAACTCTGCTCTCTGTAACAGGACTTTTGCACCTCAGTCTTCAACCTCTGCTCTCTGCAACAGTCCTTCTGCACCCCAGTCTCCAAACTGTGCTTTCTACATTAGTCCTTCTGGACCCTAGTTACCAACATCTGCTCTCTGCAACAGTCCTTCTGCACCCCAATCTCCAACCTCTGCTCTCTGCAACAGTCCTTCTGCACCCCAGTCTCCAAACTCTGCTCTCTGTAACAATCCTTCTGCACCTCAGTCTCCAAACTCTGTTCTCTGCAACGGTCCTTTTTCACCTCAGTCTTAAACCTCTACTCTCTGTAACAGTCCTTCTGCACTTCACTCTCCAACCACTGCTCTCTCTGTAGGATCCTTCTAAAACCCAGTCTCAAATCTCTGCTCTCTGTATCTATTATTCTGCACCTCAGTCTCCAACCTCTTTTCTCTGTTACAGTTTTTCTATACCGCAGTCTTCAAATTCTGGTCTTTGTTACGGTCCTTCTGCACCCCAATTTCCAACCACTTCTTTCTGTAACAGTCCTTCTGCACCTCAGTGTCCAAACTCTGCTTTCTGTAACAGTCCTTCTACACCTCAGTCTCCAACCTCTGTGCTCTGTAACAGTCCTTCTGCACCTCAGTCTGACACGTCTGCTCTCTGCACGATTATTCTGCACCCCAGTCTCCAAACACTGTTCTCTATAACAGTCCTTCTGAACACCAGTCTCAAAACTCTGCTCTCTGTATCTATCCTTCTGCACCTCAGTCTCCAACCTGTGCTCTCTGTAACATTCCTTCTACATTCCAGTCTCCAATCTCTGCTCTCTGTAACAGTTTTTCTATACTGCAGTCTCCAAACTCTGGTCTTTGTAACGGTCCTTCTGCACCCCAATTTCCAACCTCTGCTTTCTGTAACAGTCCTTCTGCATCTCAGTCTCCAAACTCTGCTCTTTCTAACAGTACTTCTACACCTCAGTCTCCAACCTCTGCTTTCTGTAACAGTCCTTCGGCACATCAGTCTGACACCTGTCTTCTCTGCATGGTCCTTCTGCACCTCAGTCTCCAACCACTGCTCTCTGTAACAGTCCACCTGCACCTCAGTCTCCAACCTCTTCTCTCCGTAAGATCCTTCAGCAACCCAGTCTCCAAACTCTGCTCTCTATAACAGTCCTTCTGAAACCCAGTCTCCAACCTCTCCTCTCTGTAACAGGCCTTCTAAACGCCAGTCTCCCAACTCTTCACTCTGTAGCAGGCCTTCTGCACCCAAGTCTTTATAATGTGCTCTCTGCAACGATACTTCTGCACCCCTGTCTCCAAAATCTGATCTCTGCAACAGTCCATCTGCACCTCAGTCTCCAAATTCTGCTCTCTGTAAGATGCTTCTTCACACCTGTATCAAACCACTGCTCTCTGTAACAGTCCTTCTGCACCCGAGTCTCCAACCTCTGCTCTCTGTAACAGGACTTCTGCAACCCAGTCTCCAACCTCTGCTCTCTGTAACATGCTTTATTAACCCCAGTCTAAAACCTCTTCTCTCGGCAACCATTCTTCTCAACCCTAGTCTTCAACATCTGCTGTCTGCAAACAGTCATTTTGAACCCCAGTCTTTAAACTCTGCTCACGGTAAGATCCATCTGAACCCCAGTCTCCAACCTATGCTCTCAGTAACAGTCCTTTTACACCCAAGTCTCCAAATTCTGCTCTCTGTAACAGTCCTAGTGCACCTCAGTCTCCAACCTCTGCTCTCTGTGACAGTCCTTCTGCACCCCAGTCTCTAAAATCTGCTCTCAGCAAAATTCCTTCTGCAACCAACTCTCCAACCTCTGCTCTCTGTAACAGGCTTTATTCACCCCAGTCTAAAAAATCTTCTCTCGGCAACGATTCTTTTTAACCCCAATCTCCAAAACCTTCTGTCTGCAACAGTCGTTTTGAACCCCAGTCTCCAAACTATGCTCTCGGTAAGATCCATCTGAACCCCAGTCTTCAACCGATGCTCTCAGTAACAGTCCTTCTACACCCAAGTCTCTAATCTCTGCTCTCTGTAACAGGCCTCCTGCACCTCAATCTCCAACCTCTGCTCTCTGTAACAGTCCTTCTGCTCCCCAGTCTCTAAAATCTGCTCTCAGCATCATTCCTTCTGCACCCCAGTCTTCAATATCTGCTCTCTGAAACACTCCTTCTGTACCCCAGTCTCCAAACTCCGCTTTCTGCAAGGATACTTCTGGACCCCAGTCTCCAACCTCTTCTCTCAGCAACAGTCCTTCTGCTCACAGTTTCCAAACTCTGCTCTCTATAAGATCCTTCTGCACTCTAGTTTCCAAACTCTGCTCTCTATAACATTCCTTCTCAAGCCCAGTCTCCAACCTCTGCTCTCTGCAACAGTCCTTCTGCTCCCAGTCTCCGAGATCTGTTCTCTTTAACAGTCCTTCTGTTTCGCAGTCTCCAACCTCTGCTCTTTGTAAAGGTCCTTCTACACCCCAGTCTCCAACCTCTGCTTTCTGTATCAGTCTGCCTGAACCCCAGTCTCCAGAATCTGTCCTCTGTATCTATCCTTTGCACCTCAGTCTTCAACCTATGCTCTATGTAAAAGTCCTTCTGCACTCCAGTCTCCAACCTCTGCTCTAGGTAACAGTCCTATACCGCAGTCTCCTAACTATGCTCTCTGTAAGGGTCCTTCAGCACCTTAATTTCCAAACTCTGCTTCCTGTAACAGTTTTTCTGCACCTGAGTCTCCAAACTCTGCTCTCTGTAATAGTCCTTCTACACGCCAGTCTCCAATCACTGCTCTTTGTAAAAGTCCACCTGTACCTCTGTCTGAAACCTCTGCTCTCCACAATTCTTCTGCACCCCAGTCTCCAACCACTGCTCTCTGTAACAGTCCACCTGCACCTCAGTCTCCAACATCTGCTCTCTGTAAGTTTCTTCAGCAAACCAGTTTCCAAACTCTGCTCTCTGTAAGAGTTTTTCTGCACCAAAATCTCCAACCTCTCCTCTCTGTAACAGGGCTTCTGCACTCCAGTCTGGAAACTCTGCTCTCTATAGCAGGCCTTCTGCACCCCACTCTCCATTCTCTGCTCTCTGCAATGATTCTTCTGCACCCCAGTCTCCAAACTTGCTCTCTGCAATGATTTTACTGTACCCCAGTCTCCAACCTCTGATCTCTGCAACAGTCCTTCTGCACCTCAGTCTCCAAATTCTGCTCTCTGTAAGATCCTTCTGCAACCCTGTGTCCAACCTCTGCTCTCTGTAACAGTCCTTCTGCACCCAAGTCTCCAACCTCTGCTCTCCGCAAAAGCCATTCTGCACCCCAGTCTCCAAACTCTGCTCTCTACAACAGTCCTTCTGCACCCTAGTTACCAACATCTGCTCTCTTCTACAGTACTTCTGCACCCCAGTCTTCAACCACTGCTCTCTGTAACAGTCCTCCTCTACTGCAGTATCCAACCTCTGCTCTCTGTAACGGTCTTTCTGCACCTCTGACTTCAATCGATGCTTTCTGTATCAGTCCTTCTGCAACCCAGTTTCCAAACTCTACTCTCTGTAAGAGTCCTTCTGCACCTCAGTCTCTAACCTCTGCTCTCTGTTTGATCCTTCTGCAACCCAGAATTTAAACTCTGCACTCTGTAACAGTCCTTCTGCACAACAGTCTCAAACCTCTGCTCTCTGTAACAGGACTTCTGCAACGCAGTTTCCAACCTCTGATCTGTGTAAAAGGCCTTTTGAACCCCAGTCTCCAACCTCTTCTCTCTTCAATGATTCTTCTCCACCCCAGTCTCCCACATCTGCTCTCTTCAAAAGTCCTTTTGCACCCCAGTCTCCAAACTCTGCTCTCTGTAAGATCCATCTGAACCCCAGTCTCCAACCTCTGCTCTCTGTAACAGTCCTTCTGCACCCCAGTCTCCAAACTCTGCTCTCTGTAACAGTCCTTATGCACCCCAGTCTCTGAGATCTGCTCTCTGTAACAGTCCTTCTGTACCGCAGTGTCCAAATTCTGCTCTCTGTTTCGGTTCTTTTACACCCCTGTCTCCAAACTCTGCTTTCTGTATCAGCCTATATGAACCCCATACTCCAACCTCTGTTCTCTGTATCTATCCTTCTGCACCTCAGTCTCAATCTTGTGCTCTCTGTAAAAGTCCTTCTGCATCCCAGTCTCCAACCTCTGCTCTCGCTAACAGTCCTCCTGCACCTCAGTCTGAAACCTCTGCTCTCTGCATGATCCTTCTGCACCCCAGTCTCCAAACCCTGCTCTCTGTAACAGTCCACCTGCACCTCAGTATCCAAACTCTGATATCTGTAAGTTCTTCAGCAACCAAGTCTCCTAACTCTGCTCTCTATAACAGGCCTTCTGCACGCCAGTCTTTAAACTCTTCTCTCTGTAGCAGGCCTTCTGCACCCCTGTCTCCAAAATCTGCACTGTGCAACGATCCTTCTGCACCCCAGTCTCCAACCTCTGCTCTCTGAAATGATCCTACTGCACCCCAGTCTACTACCTCTCATCTCCTCAAGAGTCCTTCTGCACCTCAGTCTCCAAATTCTGTTCTCTGTAAGATCCTTCTTCACCCCAGTATCCAACCTCTGCTCTCTACAACAGTCCTTCTGCATCCAAGTCTCCAATCTCTGCTCTTTGTAACAGGACTTCGGCACCTCAGTTTCCAACCTCTGCTCTCTGCAACAGTCCTTCTGCACCACAGTCTCCAAACTCTGCTCTCTAAAACAGTCCTTCTGCAGCCCAGTCTCCAAGTTCTGCTCTCTGCAACAGTCCTTCTGCACGCCAGTCTCCATCCTAAACTCTCTGCAACAGTCCTTCTGCACCCCAGTCTCCAACCTCTACTCTCTATAACAGTCGTTCTGCACTTCACTCTCCAACCTCTGCTCTCTTTAGGATTCTTTTAAACCCAGTCTCCAAACTCTGCTGTCTGTAACAGTCCTTCTGCACACCAGTCTCCTACCTCTGATCTCGGCAACCATGCTTCTTAATCCTAGTCTCTAACCTCTGCTCTCTGCAACAGTCCTTCCGCACCCAGTCTCCAACAACTGCTCTCTGCAACAGTTCTTCTCCACCTCATTCTGAAAACTCTGCTGTCTTCAACGAACTTTCTGCACCCCTGTCTCCTACCACTGCTGCCTGTAACAGTCCTTCAGCACCTCATTCTCCAACTCTGCTCTCTGTAAAATACTTCTGCAACCCAGTCTTTAAACTCTGCACTATGTAACCGTCCTTCTGCACAACATTCTCCAATCTCTTCTCTCTGTAACAGGACTTCTGCAACCCAGTCTCAAAAATCTGCTCTCTGTAACAGGCTTTCTGCACCTGAGTCTCCAAAATCTTCTCTCTGCAACAATTCTTCTCAATACAAGTCTTCAACCTCTTCTCTCTGCAACAGTCCTTTTGCACCACAGTCTCCAACCTCTGCGCTCGGTAAGATCCATCTGAACCCCACTCTCCAAACTCTGATCTCTGTAACAGTCCTTCTGCACCCCAGTCTCCAACCTCTACTCTCTGTAACAGTCCTTCTGAACCTCAGTCTACAAACTCTGCTCTCTTCAACAGTCCTTCTGCAACACATTCTCCAAACTCTGCTCTCTGCAGCAGTCCTTCTGCACCCCAGTCTCCAACATCTGCTCTCTACAACAGTACTTCTACATTCCAGTTTCCAAAATCTGCTTCCTGCAATGATCCTTCTGGACCCCAGTCTCCAACGTCTGCTCTCTGCAGAGTCCTTCCGCGCACCAGAGTCACCAACCTCTGATCTCTGAAACAATCCTTCTGCACCTCAGTCTCCAAACTCTGTTCTCTGCAAGGGTGCTTCTGCAAATCAGTCTCCAAACTCTACTCTCTGTAACAGTCCATCTGAACCTCAGTCTGCAACCTCTGTTCTCTCTAAGATTCTTCTTCTACCCAGTCTTCAAACTCTGCTCTCTGTAACAGTGCTTCTGCACACCGGTCTCGAACCTCTGCTCTCTGCAACGATCTTTCTTCACAAAAGTCTTCAACCTACGCTGTCTGCAACAGTCCTGTGCACACCAGTCTCCAACATCTGCTCTCTACAACAGTCCTTCTGCCCTCAGTCTTAACATTCTGCTCTCTGCAAAGACCCTTCTACACCCAATCTCCTACTCTTGCTCTCTGTAACAGTCCTGTGCACCTCATTCTCCCAACTCTGCTCTCTGTAAGATCCTTCTACAACCCAGTCTTAAAACTCTGCACTCTGTAACACTCCTTCTGCACAACAGTCTCCAAACTCTCTCTCTGTAACAGGACTTTGCAAGCCAGTCTAAAATCTCTTCTCTCTGAAACAGGCCTTCTGCACCACATTCTCCAACCTCTTCTCTCTGCAACGATTCTTCCCCACCCCCAAATTTCCAACCTCTGCTCTCTGCAACACTCCTTTTGCACACCAGTCTCCAAACTCTGCTCTCTGTAAGATCCGTCTGAACCCCAGTCTCCAACCTCTGCTCTCTGTAACAGTTCTTCTGCACTCCCAGTCTCCAACATATGCTCTCTGCAACATTCCTTCTGCAGCCCAGTCTCCAACCTCTGCTCTCTGCAACAGTCCTTCAACAGCCAATCTAGAACCTCTTCTCTTTGTAACAGTCCTTTGCACTCCAGTCTCCAAACTCTGCTCTCTGCAACAGTCCTTCTGCACCCCAGTCCCCAAACTCTGCTCCCTGCAACCATACTTCTGCACCCCAGTCCTCAAACTCTGCTCTCTTCAACGATCCTTCTGGACCCAAGTCTCCAACCTCCGCTGTCTGGAAGAGTCCTTCTACACCACAGTCTCCAACCTCTGCTCTCTGTAAAATCCTTCTGCACTGCAGTTTCCAAACTCTGCTCTCTCTAACCATTCCTTCTCCAAACCAGTCTCTTAACTCTGCTTCTGCAAGTGTCTCTGCAGCACCCCAGTCTCCAACCTCTGTCCTCTGCAAAAGTCCTTCTGCTCCTAGTCTCCAACATCTGCTCTCTGTAACAGTCCTTCGGCAACCCAGTCTCAAAACTTTGCTTTTTGTATCAGTCCTTCTGAACCACCAGTCCAAAACTCTGCTCTCTGTATCTATCCTTCTACACCTCAATCTCCAATCTGTGCTCTCTGTAACATTCCTTCTACACCCCATTCTCTAACCTCTGCTCTCTGTAACAGTTTTTCTATACCACAGTCTCCAAACCATGGTCTTTGTAACGGTCCTTCTGCACCCCAATTTCCAACCTCTGTTTTCTGTAACAGTCCTTCTACACCTCAGTCTCCAAACTCTGCTCTTTCTAACAGTACTTCTACACCTCAGTCTCCAACCTCTGCTCTCTGTAACAATCCTTCGGTACCTCAGTCTGACACCTCTCCTCTCTGCATGGTCCTTCTGCACCTCAGTCTCCAACCACTGCTCTCTGTAACAGTCCACCTGCACCTCAGTCTCCAACCTCTTCTCTCCGTAAGATCCTTTAGCAACCCAGTCTCCAAACTCTGCTCTCTATAACCAGTCCTTCTGAAACCCAACTTCATCCTCTCCTCTCTGTAACAGGCCTTCTGGACGCCAGTCTCCCAACTCTTCACTCTGTAGCAGGCCTTCTGCACCCAAGTCTCCATAATGTGCTCTTTGCAACGATCCTTCTGAACCCCAGTCTCCAACATCTGATCTCTGCAATAGTCCATCTGCACCTCAGTCTCCAAATTCTGCTCTCTGTAAGATGCTTCTGCACCCCTGTATCCAACCTCTGCTCTCTGTAACAGTCCTTCTGCACCCGAGTCTCCAACCTCTGCTCTCTGTAACAGGACTTACGAACCTCAGTCTCTAACTCTGCTCTCTGCAACAGTCCTTTTCCACCCTAGTCTAAAAATTCTGCTCTCTTCAACAGTCCTTCTGAACACTAGTTACCAACATCTGCTCTCTGCAACAGTCCTTTTGCACCTCAGTCTCGCAACTCTGCTCTCTGTAAGATCCTTCTGCAACCGAGTCTTTAAACTCTGCACTTTGTACTTGTCCTTCTGCACAACAGTCTCCAACTTCTGCTCTCTGTAACAGGATTTCTGCAACCCAGTCTCCAAACTCTGCTCTTTGTAACAGGCTTTATTCACCTCAGTCTAAAACCTCTTCTCTCTACAACGATTCTTCTAAACCCCAGTCTCCAACATCTGCTTTCTGCAACAGTCGTTTTGAACCCCAGTCTCCAAAATCTGCTCTCTGTAAGATCCATCTGAACCTCAGTCTCCAACCTATGCTCTCTGTAACAGTCCTTCTGCACCCCAGTCTCTAAAATCTGCTCTCAGCAACATTCCTTCTGCACTCCAGTCTTCAACATCTGCTCTCTGCAACACTGCTTCTGCACCCCAGTCTCCAAACTCCGCTATCTGCAAGGATCCTTCTGGTCCCCAGTCTCCAACCTCTGGTCTCAGCAACAGTCCTTCTGCTCCAAAGTCTCAAACCTCTGCTCTCTATAAGATCCTTCTGCACTCTAGTTTCCAAACTCTGCTCTCTATAACATTCCTTCTCAAGCCTAGTCTCCAATCTCTGCTCTCTGCAACAGTCTTTCCTCTCCCAGTCTCCGAGATCTGTTCTCTTTAACAGTCCTTCTGTTTCGCAGTCTCTAACCTCTGCTCTTTGTAAAGGTCGTTCTATACCACAGTCTCCAACCTGTGCTTTGTGTATCAGTCTGCCTGAACCACAGTCTCCAAAATCTGTTCTCTGTATCTATCCTTTGCACCTCAGTCTCCAACCTATGCTCTATGTAAGAGTCCTTCTGCACTCCAGTCTCCACCCTCTGCTCTAGGTAACAGTCTTATACCGCAGTCTCCAAACTCTGCTCTCTGTAAGGGTCCTTCAGCACCCCAGTCTCCAATCACTGCTCTCTGTAAAAGTTCACCTGTACCTCAGTCTGAAACCTCTGCTCTCCACGATTCTTCTGCACCTCAGTCTTCAAACACTGCTCTCTGTAACAGTCCACCTGCAGCTCAGTCTCCAACCTCTGCTCTCTGTAATGTCCTTCAGCAACTCAGTCTCCAAACACTGCTCTCTATAACAGTCCTTCTGCACCCCAGTCTCCAACCTCTCTTCTCTGTAACAGGCCTTCTGCACAAATGTCTCCAAACTCTGCTCTATGCAACGATCATTCTGCACGCCTGTCTCCAACCTCTGCTCTCTGCAATGATCCTACTAAACCCCAGTCTCCAACCTCTCATCTCTGAAACAGTCCTTCTGCAACTCAGTCTTCAACCTCTGCTCTCTGTAATAGGCCTTCTGAACGCCAGTCCCCAACCTCTTCTCTCTGAAATCAATGATTCTTCTCCACCAAAGTCTCCAACATCTGCTCTCTGCAACTGTCCTTTTGCACCCCAGTCTGCAAACTCTGCTCTCTGTAACATCCATCTGAACGGAAGTCTCCAACCTCTGCTCTCTGTAACAGTCCTTCTGCACCCCAGTCTCCAAACGCTATTCTCTGTAACAGTCCTTCCACACCTCAGTCTCCAACCCTTGCTCTCTCTAACAATCCTTCTGCACCCCAGTCTCTAAAATCTGCTCTCTGAAACAGTCCTTCTCCACCCCAGTCTCCAACATCTGCTCTCTGCAACAGTCCTTCTGCACCCCAGTCTCCAAACTCTGCTCTCTGCAACAAACCTTCTGGACCCCAGTCTCAAACGTCTGCTCTCTGAAACAGTCCTTCTGCAATACAGTCTCCAACCTCTGCTCTCTGTCAGATCTTTCTGCACTCCAGTTTTCAAACTCTGCTCTCTGTAAAATTTCTTCTCCACCCCACTCTGAAACCTCTGTCCTCTGCAACAGTCCTTCTGCTCCTCAGTCTCCCAGATCTGCTCTCTGTCACAGACTTTATGTACCGCAGTTTCCAACCTCTGCTCTCTGTAACGGTCCTTCTGCAACCCAGTCTCCAACCTCTGATTTTTGAATCAGTCATTCTGAACCCCAGTATCCAAACTCTGCTGTTTGTATCTATCCTTCTGCACCTAAGTCTTCAACCTGTGCTTTCTGTAACAATCCTTCTGCACCCCAGTCTCCAAACTCTGCTCTCTGTAACAGTCCTTCTATACCGCAGTCTCCAACCTCTGCTCTCTGTAACGATCCTTCTGCACCCAAATTTCCAACCTCTTTCTGTAACAGTCCTTCTGCACGTCATTCTCTAAACTCTGTTCTCTGTAACAGTCCTCCTATACCTCAGTCTCCAACCTCTGCTCTCTGTAACAGTACTTCTGCACCTCAGTCAAAAACCTCTGCTCTCCACGATTCTTCTGCAACCCAGTCTCTAACCACTGCTCTCTGTAACAGTCCACCTGCACCTATGTCTCCAACATCTGCTCTCTGTAAGTTCCTTTAGCAAACTAGTCTTTAAACTCTGCTCTCTGTAAGAGTTTTTCTGCACCCCAGTCTCCAACCTCTCCTCTCTGTAACATGCCTTCTGCACTCTAGTCTCGAAACTCTGCTCTCTATAGCAGGCCTTCTGCACCCCACTCTCCATCCTCTGCTTTCTGCAATGATCCTTCTGCACCCCAGTCTCCAAACTCTGCTCTCTACAACAGTCTTTCTGCACCCTAGTTACCAACATCTGCTCTCTACTACGGTACTTCTGCACCCCGGTCTTCAACCACTGCTCTTTGTAACAGTTCTCTTGTACTGAAGTATCCAACCTCTGCTCTCTGTAACGTTCTTTCTGCACTCTAGACTCCAATCGCTGCTTTCTGTATCAGTCCTTCTGCACCCCAGTTTCCAACTCTGCTCTCTGTAAAAGTCTTTCTGCACCTCATTCTCCAACCTCTGATCTCTGCAACAGTCCTTCTGCAACTCAGTTTTCAAATTCTGCTCTCTGTAAGATCCTTATGCACCCCTGTATTTAACCTCTGCTCTCTGAAACTGTCTTTCTGAATCAGAGGCTCCAAACTCTGCTCTCTGTAACAGAACTTCCGCACCTCAGTCTCAAACCTCTGCTCTCTGCAACAGTCCTTCTGCACCCCAGTCTCCAACCTCTGCTTTCTACATTAGTCCTTCTGGACCTTAGTTAGCAACATGTGCTCTCTGCAACAGTCCGTCTGCACGCCACTCTCCAACATCTGCTCTCTGCAACAGTCATTCTGCACCTCAGTCTGAAACCTCTCCTCTCCATGATCTTTCTGCACCCCAGTCTCAAACCGCTGCTCTCTGTAACAATCCACCTGCACCTTAGTCTCCAAACTCTGCTCTCTGTAAGATTCTTCAGCAACCCTTTCTTCAAAATCTACTCTCTGTACCAGTCCTTCTGCACCCCAGCTCCCAACCTCTCCTCTCTGTAACAAGCCTTCTGCACGCCAGTCTCCATATCTGCTCTCTTAAGCAGGCTGTCTGCACGCAAGTCTCCAAACTCTGCTCTCTGGAACGATCCTTCTGCACCCCAGTCTTTAACCTCTGCTCTCTGCAATGATCCTACTGCACCCCAGTCTCCAACCTCTGCTCTCTGTAACAGTCCTTCTTCACCCGACTCTTCAACCTCTGCTTTCTGTATCAGTCCTTCTGAACCCCAGTCTCCAACCTCTGCTCTCTGTGTCTATCTTTCTTCACCTCAGTCTTCGACCTGTGCTTTCTGTAACAGTCCTTCTGTACCCAAGTCTCCCACCTCTACTCTCCGTAACAGTCTTTCTATACCGTAATCTCCGACCTCTGCTCTCTGTAACGGTCCTTCTGCACCCCAATTTCCAACCTCTGCTTTCTGTAACAGTCCTTCTGCACCTCAGTCTCCAAACTCTGCTCTCCGTAACAGTCCTTATACACCTCAATCTCCAACCTCTGCTCTCGGTAACAGTACTTCTGCACCTCAGTCTGAAAACTCTCCTCTCCACGATCTTTCTGCACCCCAGTCTCAAACCACTGCTCTCTGTAACAGTCCACGTACACCTTAGTCTCCAACCTCTGCTCTCTGTAAGATCCTCCAGCAACCCTTTCTTCAAAATCTGCTCTTTGTACCAGTCCTTCTGCACCCAAGTCTCCAACCTCTCCTCTATGTAACAGGCCTTCTGCACGCCAGTCTCCAAATCTGCTCTCTTTAGCATGCCTTCTGCACGCAAGTCTCCAACCTCTGCTATCTGCATCGATTTTTTCTGCACCCCAGTCTATAAAATCTGCTCTCTGCAATGATCATACTGCACCCCAGTCTCCAACCTCTGATCTCTAAAACAGTCCTTCTGCACCTTAGTCTGAAAACTCTGCTGTCTGGAACGAACCTTCTGCACTCCAGTGTCCTACCTTTGCTCTCTTTAAGAGTCCATCTACACCTCAGTCTCCAACCTCTGCTCTCTTTAACAGTCCTTCTGTACCTCAGTTTTCAAATTCTGCTCTCTGTAAGACCTTTCTGCACTGCTGTCTTCAACCTCTGCTCTCTGTAAGAGTCTTTTGCACCCCAGTCTCCAACCTCTGCTCTCCACAACAGTTCTTCTGCACCCCAGTCTCCAAACACTGCTCTCTGCAACAGTCCTTCGGCACCCTAGTTACAAACATCAGCTCTCTTTTACAGTCCTTGTGCACCCCAGTCTCCAACCTCTGCTGTCTGTAACAGTCCTCCTGTACTGCAGAATACAAACTCTGCTCTCTGTAACGGTCTTTCTGCACCCCAGTCTCCAATATCTGCTTTCTCTATCAGTCCTTCTGCACCCGAGTCTCCAACCTCTGCTCTCTATAACAGTCCTTCTGCAACCCAGTCTCCAAAATCCGCTATCTGCAACAGTCCTTCTGCACCCCAGTCTCTAACCTCCGCTCTCTGTAACGATCCTTCTGCACCTCAGTCTCCAAACTCTGGTCTCTGTAACAGTCAATCTGCACCTCAGTCTCTAAAATCTGGTATCTGCAACGATCCTTCCGGACCCCAATCTCCAACTTCTGCTCTCGGCAACAGTCCTTCTGCACCACAGTGTCCAGACTCTGATCTCTGTAAGATCCTTCTGCACTGCAGTTTCCAAACTCAGCTCTATGTAACATTCCTTTTCCACCCCAGTCTCTAATTTCTTTCCTCTGCAACAGTCCTGCTGCTCCCCAGTCTCAGAGATCTGCTCTGTGTAACAGTCCTTCTGTACCGCAGTCTCCAACCTCTGCTCTCTGTAAGGGTCCTTCTACACCCCAATTTCCAACATCTGCTTTTTGTGACAGTACTTCTGCACCTCAGTCTCCAAACTCTGCTCTGTGTAACACTCCTTCTACACCTCAGTCTCTAACCTGTGCTCTCTGTAACATTCCTTCTGCACCCCAGTCTCCAACCTCTGCTCTCTGCATTGGTACATTTGCAACCCAGTCTCCAACCTTGTTCTCTACAACAGTCCTTCTGTACTGCAGTCTCCAACCTCTGTTCTCTGTAAGGGTCCTTTTACAACCCAGTCTTTCACCTCTACTTTTTATATCAGTCCTTCAAGACTACAGTCTCCAAACTCTACTCTCTGTAACCGTCATTCTGCACCTCACTTGCAAACTCTGCTCTCTGAAACAGTCTTTCTCCACCCCAGTCTCCAACCTCTGCTCTCTTTAACAGTCCTTCTGTACTGCAATCTCCAACCTCTGCTCTCGGTAAGGGTCCTTCTGCACCCCAGTCTCCAAACTCTGCTTTCTGTATCAGTCCTTCTGCACTCCAGTCTCTAACCTGAGCTCTCTGTAACAGTCTTTCTGCACCTCAGACTCCAACCTCTACTCTCTGCTACAGTCCTTCAGCGCCCCAATCTAAAAACTCTTCTCTCTGCCACAGTCCTTTTGCACCTCAGTGTCAAAACTCTGCTCTCTGTAAGATCCTTCTGAAACCCAGTCTCCAACCTCTACTTTCTGCAATGGTCCTTCTGTAAACCAGTCTCCAAACTCTGTTCTCTACAACAGTCATTCTGCACCCCAGTCTCCAATGTCTGCTCTCTGTAAGAGTCTTTCAGTCTCCAAACTCTGTTCTCTGTAAGGGTCCTTCTGCACCCCAGTCTTAAACCTCTGCTTTCTCTATCAGTCCTTCTGCACTGCAGTCTCCAAACACTGCTCTCTCCAAGAATCCTTCTGCATCTCAGTCTCCTACCTCTGCTCTCTCTAACAGTCCTTCTGTACTTCATTCTCCAAACTCTGCTCTCTGTAAGATTCTTATGCAATCCCTCTCAAAACTCTGTTCTCTGTAACTGTCCTACTGCACCCCAGTCTCCAAGAACTTCTCTCTGTAACAGGCCTTCTTCACCCCAGTCTCTAACCTCTGCTCTATGTAACAGTTTTTTTGCACCCAGTCTCCAAAATTTTCTTTCTTCAATGATTCTTCTCCACCCCAGTCTCCAACCTCTGCTCTCAGCAACAGTCCTTTTGCACCCCAGTCTCCAACCTATGCTCCCTGTAAGATCCTTCTACACACGTGTCTCCAACCTCTGCTCTCTGTGACACTCCTCTGTACACCAGTCTCCAACTTCTGCTCTCTGTAAGGGTCTTTCTGCACCTCAGTCTCCAACTTCTTCTCTCTGCAACACTCCTTCTGCATCCCAGTCCCCTAACTTTGCTCTCTGCAACCGTTTTTCTGCACCTCAGTCTTTAACCTGTGCTCTCTGTAAAAGTCTTTTTGCACCCCAGTCTCCAACCTGTGCTCTCAGTAAAAGTCCTTCTGCCCCACAGTCTCCAAACACTGCTCTCTCCAACGATCCTTCTGCACCTCAGTCTCCAAACTCTGCACTCTCTAACAGTCCCTCTGTGCCTCATTCTCCAACCTCTGGTCTCTGTTAGATTCTTTTGCAACCCAGTCTTCAAACTATGATCTCTGTAACTGTCCTTCTGCAACCCAGTCTTCAAACTCTGCTTTCTGTAACCATCTTTTGCATCTCAGTCTCAATCCTCTGCTCTTTGCAACAGTTCTTCTTCACCCAAGTCTCCAACGTCTGCTCTCTGAAAAAGTCTTTCTAAACCTTAGTCTCCAAACTCTGCTCTCTGTAACAGTTCTTCTACACCCCATTCTCCATACTCTGCTAGCCTTAAGGATACTTCTACACCCAAGTCTCCATCCTCTACTCTCTGCAGCTTTCATTTTGCACCCCAGTCTCCAGCATCTGCTCTCTGCAACAGTTTTGCTCCACCCCAGTCTCCAAACTCTGCTCTCTGTAACAGTCCTTCTGGACCCCAATATCCAAGCTCTACTCTCTGCAACAGTCCTTCTACACCCCAGTCTCCACCCTCTGCTTTCAGCAAAAGTTTTTCTGAACCCCAGTCTCCAACCTCTTCTCTCTGTAACTATAATTCTGCACCTATGTCTTAAACCTCTGCTCTTTGCAAGGGTCCTTCTCACCTCAGTCTCCAACCTCTACTCTCTGTAACAGTGCTTCTGCACTGCAGTCTCCAAACTCTGCTCTCTGTAAGATCTTTCTGCACCCCAGTCTCCAAACTCTGCTCTGTAACAGGCCTTATGCACCCCAGTCTCCAACCTCTGCTCTCTGTATCACTCCATCTGCACCCCAGTCTCCAACCTCTGCTCTCTGCAACGATCCTTCTGCACCCCAGTCTCCAACATCTGCTCGCTGCAACAGTCCTTGTGCAACCCAGTCTTCAACATCTGCTCTCTGCAACAGTTCTTCTGTACCTCAGTCTGAAAAATCTGCTCTCTGCAACAATTGCTCTGTACCCAAGTCTCCAACCTCTGCTCTCTGTAACAGTCTTTCTGTACCTCTGTCTTCTACCTCTGCTCTTTGTAAGACCATTCTGAAACCCAGTCTGCAAACTCTGCTCTCTGTAACAGTCCTTCTGCACCCCAGTCTCCACAGTCTGCTCTCTGAAACAGGCCTTCTGCATCCCAGTCTCCAACCTCTGCTCTCTGTAATAGGCCTTCTGCACCCCAGTCTCCAAGCTCTACTCTCTGCAACGATCCTTCTGCACCAGTCTCCTACCTCTTCTTTCTAAAACAGTCCTTCTGCACCCCAGTCTCCTACCTCTGCTCTTTATAAGAACCTTCTGCACACCAGTCTCCAATCCCTGCTCGCTGTAACAGTCCTTCTGGACCCTATCTCCAAATTCTGCTCTCTGCAATAGTCCTTCTACACCCCAGTCTCTAAACTCTGCTCTCTGTAACAGTCCTTCTGCCCCCGAGTCTCCAACATCTACTTTCTTTTTCAGTCCTTCTGCACCCCAGTGTCCAACCTCTGCTCTCTGTAACAGTCCTTCTGCACCTCAGTCTCCAACCTCTGCTATCAGCAACAGTTTTTCTGAACCCCAGTCTCCTACCTCTGCTCTCTGCAACATTCCTTCTGCAGCCCAGTCTCAAACCTATGCTGTCTGTAAAAGTCTTTCTGCACCCCTGTCTCCAACTTTGCTCTCTGTAATGATCCTTCTGCACCCCAGTCTCGAACCTCTGCTGTCTTCAACGATCCTTCTGCACATAACTCTCCAACCTCTGCTCTCTGCAAGGATCCTTCTGCACCCCAGTCTCAAAACTCTGCTCTCTTTAACAGTCTTTCTGTACCTCAATCTCCAATCTCTGCTCTATTAAACAGTTCTTCTGTGCACACGTCTCTAACATCTGCTCTCTTAAACAGTCCTTCTACATCCCAGTCTCCAACCTCTGCTCTATGCAACACCTCAGTCTCCATACTCTGATCGCCCCAACGATTCCTCTGCACCTCAGTCTCCTAACTCTGTCCTCTACATCAGTTCTTCTGCACCCTAGTCTCCAACCTCTGCTCTCTGAAACAGTCTTTCTGTACAACAGTCTCCAACCTCTGTTCTCTGTAAGGGTCCTAATGCAACGCAGTATCCAACTTCTGCTTTCTGTATCAGTCGTTTTGAACCATAGTCACCAAACTCTGCCTTCTGCAACCGTCCTTCTGCAACTCAGTCTGCAACCTCTGCTCTCTACAACAGTTCTTCTGAATCCCAGTCTCGATCCTCTGCTCTCTGCAACAGTCCATTTGTACCCCAGTCTCCAACATCTGCTCTCTGCAACAGTCATTATCCACCCCAGTCTCTAAATTTTGCTCTCTGTAACAGTCCTTCTGTACTGCATTCTACAACCTCTGCTCTCTGTAATGGACTTCTGCACCCAAGTCTCCAACCTCTGCTTTCTGGAGCGATCCTTCTGCACCCCAGGATCCAACATCTGCTCTCTGCAACAGTACTTCTGCACCTCAGTCTGAAAACGCTCCTCTCTGCAATTATCCTTCTGCACCCCAGTCTTAAACCTCTGCTCTTGTAACACTTCTTCTGCACCTCTGTCTCCAAAATGATCTCTGTAAGATCCTTCTGCAACCCAGTCTCGAAACTGTGCTATCTATAACATTCCTTCTGCACCCCAGTCTCCAACCTCTGCTCTCTGCAACAGTCCTTCTGCACCCCATTCTCCAACCTCTACTCTCTGTAAGATCCTTCTGCACCACAGTCTTTAAACTCTTCTCTCTGTATTAGTACTTCTGCACCCAGGTCTCCAAACTCTGCTCTCTGCAATATTTCTTCTGCACCTGAGTCTCAAACCTGTGCTCTCTGTAATAGTCCTTCTGTACCCCAGATTCCAACATCTGCTCTCTGCAATGATCCTTCTTCTACCCAGTCTCCAAACTCTGCTCTCTGTAAAAGTCCTTTTGTATCGCAGTCTCCAACCTCTTCTCTTTTTAACGGTTTATCTGCTCCCCAATTGCCAAACTCTGCCTTCTGTAACAGTCCTTCTGCACCCCAGTCTCCAAACTCTTCTCTCTGCAACGATCCTTCTGCACCTCAGTCTCCTACCTCTGCTCTCTGTAAAAGTCCTTCTGCACCTCAGTCTCCATTCTTTGCTCTCTGTAATGATCCTTCTCAACCCCAGTATCCAATCTCTGCTCTCTGTAACAATCCGTCTACACTTCTGTGTCCAACGTCTGCTCTCTGTAACAGTCCTTCTGCACACCAGTCTCAAAACTCTGCTCTCTGTAACAGTCCTTCTATACCGCAGTCTCCAAACTCTACTCTCTATAACGGTCCTTCTGCACCCCAATTGCAAAACTCTGCCTTCTGAAACAGTTCTTCTGAAACTCAGACTCCAACCTCTGCTCTCTTTAACAGACCTTCTAAGCCTCAGTCTGAAACCTCTGCTGTCTGCAACAATCCTTCTAAACCCCAGTCTCCAAACTGTGCTATCTGTAACAATCCTTCTGCACCCCAGTCTCCAACATCTGCTCTCTGTAACAGGTCTTCTTCAACTCAGTCACCAAAGTCTGCTCTCTGTATCAGGCCTTCTGCTCCCCAGTCTCCAACCTCTGCTCTCTGTAAGATGCTTCTGCACCCCGTTTTCCAAACTTTGCTCTCCGTAACAGTCATTCTGCACCTCAGTCTCCAACCTCATCCCTCTGCAACGGCCCTTCTGCA
Source organism: Ictidomys tridecemlineatus (assembly GCF_052094955.1). Taxonomy (NCBI): domain Eukaryota; kingdom Metazoa; phylum Chordata; class Mammalia; order Rodentia; family Sciuridae; genus Ictidomys; species Ictidomys tridecemlineatus. The sequence goes on along the minus strand of NW_027521873.1, from coordinate 111,718 downwards.
CCCCAGTATCCAACCTCTGTTCTCTGCAGCAGTCATTCTTCACCCCAGTCTCAAACCTCTGCTCTCTGCTACAGTCCTTCTGCACCCCAGTCTCCATCTTCTGCTCTCTGCAACATCTCTTCTGCACCCAGTCTTTAAACTCTGCTCTCTATAACTATCCTTCTGCACCCCAGTCTCCAACGTCTGTTTTCTGAAACAGTGCTTCTGACCCCAGTCTCCAGCCGCTGCTCTCTGTAACATCCTTCTGCACCCCAGTTTCCAAACTCTGCTCTAGGTGATATTCCTTCTTCACCCCAGTCTCCACACTCTGCTCTTTGTAACGGTACTTCTGTACCGCTGTCTCCAATCAATCTCTGCTCACTGCAACATTTCCTCTGCACCCCAGTCTCCAAACTGTGCTCTCTTTAACTGTCTTTCTGACCCCAGTCTCCAAACTCTGCTCTCTGCAACGATCCTTCTGCACCGCAGTTTCCAACCTCTGCTCTCTGAAAGGATCCCTCTGCACCCCAGATTCCAACCTCTGCTCTCTGTTACAGTCCTTCTACACTTCAGTCTCCAACCTCTCCTATCTGTACCAATCCTTCTTCACCTCAGTCTCTAACCTCTGCTCTCTTTAACAGTCTTTCTGCACCTCAGTCTCTAAACTGTGCTCTCTACAACATTCCTTCTGCACCCCACTCTCCAACCTTTGCTCTCTGTAACATTTCTTCTGCACCCCCAATCTCGAACCTCTGCTCTCTGTAACAATCCTTCTGCACCTCAGTCTCCAACGTCTGCTCTCTGTAACAGTCCTTCTGCAACCTAGTCTTCAACATCTTCTCTCTACAGCGGTCCTTCTGCAACAGTCTCCAAACTCTGCTCTCTCTAACAGTCCTTCTGTACCGCAGTCTCCAACCTCTTCTCTCTATAACTGTCCTTCTGCACCCCAATTTCCAACCTCTGCTTTCTGTAACAGTCCTTCTGCTCCTAAAATTCCAACCTCTGCTCTCTGTAACAGTCCTTCTAAGCCTCAGTCTGAAACCTCTGCTCTCTGCAACGATCTTTCTGCACCCCAGTCTCCAAAATGTGCTTTCTGTAACAATCCTTCTGCACCCCAGTCTGCAACCTCTTCTCTCTGCAACGATCATCATGCACCTCAGTCTCCAACCTCTGTTCTTTGCAAAGATCCTTCTGCACCACAGTTTCCAAACTCTGAACTCTGTAACAGTCTCCAACCTCTTTTCGCAGCTACAGTACTTCTGCAACCCAGTCTCCAACCTCTGCTCTCTGCAACATTTCTTCTGCACCCAAGTATTTAATCTGTGTTCTCTGTAACTGTCCTTCTGCACCCCAGTCTCCAAACTCAGCTCTCTTTAGCGATCCTTCTGCACCTCATTCTCTAACCTCTGCTCTCTGCAACTATCCTTCTGCACCTCAGTCTCAATCCTCTGCTCTCTGTAAGAATCCTTTTGCACCCCAGTCTCCAACCTCTCCTCTCTGTAAATGTCCTTCTGCACTTAAGTCTCCAAGTTCTGCAATCTGTAACAGTCATTCTGCACCCCAGTCTAAAAACTCTGCACTCAGAAATGATCTTTCTGCACCTTAGTCTCCAACCTCTGCTCTCTTTAATAGTCCTTCTGCACCCAGTCTCCAACATCTGCTCTATGCAAGGATCCTTCTTATCTCCAGACTCCTAACTCTGCTCTCTGCAATGGTCCTTCTACATCCCAGTTTCTAAAATATGCTCTCTGTAACAGTCCTTCTGCACCTCAGTCTCCAAACTCTGCTCTCTGAAACAGTCCTTCTGCACCCGTGTCTCCAACCTCTGCTCTCAGTAACAGTTCTTCTGCAATCTCCAAACTCTGCTCTCTGTGACACTCCTTCTGCACCCAAGTATCAACCCTCTACTCTCTGTAAAAGTCCTTCTGCACCTTAGTCTCCAACCTCTGCTCTCTCTAAGATCCTTCTGCTACCCATTCTCCATCGCTGCTTTCTGTAAGAGTCTTCTGCACCCCAGTCTCCAAACTTTGCTCTCTGTAACAGGCCTTCTGCACCCCAGTCTTCAAACTCTGCTCTTTGGAACAGGCCTTCTACACCCCAGTCTCCTACCTTTGCTCTCTGCAACGATCCTTCTGCACCCCAGTCACCAAACTCTGCTCTCTGTAACAGTCCTTCTGCTACCCAGGATCCAACATCTGCTCTCTGAAACAGTCCTTTTGCACCGCAGTCTGAAAACTCGGCTCTCTGCAAAAATCCTTCTGCACCCGAGTTTCCAAACTTTGCTCTCTGTAACAGTTCTTCTGAGCATCAGTCTACAAAATGCTTTCTGTAAGATCCTTCTGCAATCAAGTCTCGAAATTGTGCTATCTGTAACAGTCCTTCGGCACCCCAGTCTGCAAACACTGCTCTCTGTAACAGTCCTTCTGCACCCCAGTCTCCAACCTCTGCTCTCTGCAACAGTCCTTCTACATCCCATCTCCAACCTCTGCTCTCTGCTAAAGTACTTCTGCACCCCAGTCTCCAACATCTGCTCTCTGTATCAGTCCTTTTATACCTCAATCTCCAACCTCTGCTTTCTGCAGCATTCCTTTTACACCGCAGTAACCAAAATCTTCTCTGTGTAACGATCCTTCTGCATCTTAGTTTCCAACCTCTGCTCTCTGCAAAAATCTTTCTAAACCCCAGTGTCCAACCTCTGATTTCTGTATCAGTCCTTGTGCACACCTGTCTCCAACCTCTGCCATCAATAGCAGTTCTTCTGCATCCCAATCTCCAAACTCGACTCTCTGTAACACTCCTTCTGCACCCCAGACTCCAATCCCTACTCTCTGTAAAAGTCCTTTTGCACCTCAGTCTCCAAACTCTGTTCTATGTAAGATGCTTCTGCAACCCAATCTCCAAACGCTGCTCTCTGTAAGAGTCTTCTGCACCCCAGTCCCCAAACTCTGCTCTCTGTAACAGGCCTTCTGCACCCCAGTCTTCAAACTCTGCTCTTTGTAACAGGCCTTCTGCACCCCAATCTCCAACCTGTTCTCTCTGCAACGATCCTTCTGCACCCCAGTCACCAAACTCTGCTCTCTGTAACAGTCCTTGTGCTACCCAGGATCCAACATCTTCTCTCTGAAACAGTCCTTTTGCACCTCAGTCTGAAAACTCGGCTCTCTGCAAAAATCCTTCTGCACCCCAGTCTCCAAACTCTGCTCTCTGTTTCAGTCCTTCTGAACCCCAAGATCCAACATCTTCTCTCTGAAACGGTCCTTCTTCACCTCAGTCTGAAAACACGGCTCTCTTCAAAAATCCTTCTGCACCCGAGTTTTCAAACTTTGCTGTATGTAACAGTCCTTCTGAACCTCAGTCTACAAAATGCTCTCTGTAAGATCCTTCTGCAGCCCAGTCGCGAAATTGTGCTATCTTTAACAGTCCTTCTGCACCCCTGTCTCCAAACTCTGCTCTCTGTAGCAGGCGTTCTGCATATCAGTCTCCAATCTCTGCTCTCTGTAAGATCCTTCTGCAGCCCAGTCGCGAAATTGTGCTATCTTAACAGTCCTTCTGCACCCCCGTCTCCAAACTATGCTCTCTGTAGCAGGCGTTCTGCATATCAGTCTCCAATCTCTGCTCTCTGTAACAGGCCTTCTGCACCACAGTCTCCAAGCTCTTCTCTCTGCAACGATCATTCTTCACTTCAGTCTCCAAAATCTGCTCTCTGCAACAGTCCTTCTGCACCCCAGTCTCCAAACTCTACTTTCCGTATCAGTTATTCTGCACCCCAGTCTAAAACCTCTGCTCTTTGTAACAGTCCTTCTGAACCTTAGTCTCAAACCTCTTCTCTCTGCAACAGTCCATCTGCACCCCAGTGTCCAACCTCTGCTCTCAGCAAACGTCTTATTATACCCCAGTATCCAACATCTGCTCTTTGCAACGATCTTTCTGCATCCCAGTCTCCAACCTCTGTTCTCTGCAACATTTCTTCTGCACCCCAGTCTCCAACCTGTGCTCTCTGAAACTATCCTATTGCACCCCGGTGTCCAAACTCTGCTCTCTGTAGCGATCCTTCTGCATCTCAGTCTCCAACCTCTGTTCTTTAGAACGATTCTTCTGCATCTCAGTCTCCAACATCTGCTCTCTGCAATGGTCCTTCTGCACCCCAGTCTCCAAACTCTGCTCTCTGTAACAGTTCTTCTGTAGGAAAATCTCCAACCTCTTCTCTCTATAATGGTAATTCTGCACCCCAATTTCCAAACTCTGCTCACTTTATCATTCCTTCTAAGCCTCAGTCTGAAACTTCTGCTCTCTGCAACAATCCTTCTATACCCAAGTCTCCAAACTATGCTATCTGTAACAATCCTTCTGCACCCAGTCCCCAACATGTGCTCTCTGTAACAGGTCTCCTGCTACCCAGTCTCCAAACTCTGCTCTCTTTAACAGGCCTTCTGCACCCCAGTCTCAAAACTCTGCTCTCTGCAACATTTCTTCTGCACCCCAGTCTCCAGCCTATGCTCTCTGAAACTATCCTACTGCACCTCCGTCTTTAAACTCTGCTCTCTGTAGAGATCCTTCTGCACTTCAGTCTCCAACTTCTGCTCTCTGCAACGATCCTTCTGCATTCCAGTCTCCAACCTCTGCTCTCTGCTACAGTCCTTCTCTACCCCAGTCTCCATGTTCTTCTCTCTGTAACAGTCATTCTGCACATCAGTGTCCAACCTCTGCTCTCTGTAAGGATCCTTCTGCACCTCATGTCCAAACTCTGCTGTCTGTAACAGGCCTTCTGCACCTCAGTCTCCAAACTCTTCTTTCTGTAACAGTTCTTCTGAACCCCCAATCTCCAAACTCTGCTCTCTGTAACACTCCTTCTGCACCCCAGTCTCCAATCACTGCTCTCTGTAACATTCGTCCTGCACCACAGTCACCAACCATTCCTCTCTGTAAGATCTTTCTGCAACCCAGCCTCAAAACTCTGCTCTCTATAACAGTCGTTCTGCAACCCTGTCTCAGACCTCTGCTCTCTGTAGCAGGTCTTATGCACCCCAGTCTCCAGACTCTGCTCTCTTCTGCACGCCAGTCTACAAACTCTGCTCTCTGTAACAGTCGTTCTACACCCCAGTCTCACACCTCTGCTTTCTGTATCATAATTCTTCATCCTAGTCTCCAAAGTCTGCTCTCTGTAACAGTCCTTCTGAAACTCAGTATCCAATTTCTGCTCTCTGTAATGATCCTTCTGTACCTCAGTCTCCAACCAATGCTCTCTGTAATAGGCCTTCTGCACTGCAGTCTCCAACCTCTGCTCTCTGTAACAATTCTTCTGCAACCCAGTCTTCAAGCTCTACTCTCTGTTACAGTACTGGTGCACCCGAATCAAACCTCTGCACTCTGTAACAATCCTTCTGAACCCAAGTGTCAAAACTCTGCTCTCTTTAAAAGTTCTTCTGAACCAGAATCACCAAACTCTGCTCTCGGTAACACTCCTTATGCAACCCAGTCTCCATCCTCTGCTCTCTTTAAGAATCCTTCTGCACCCCAGTCTCCAACATCTGCCCTCTGCAATGATCCTTCTTCTCCCCAGGTTCCACCCTCTGCTCTCCTGCAATGGTCCTTCTGCACCCCAGTCTACATACTCTGCTCTTTGTAACAGTCCTTCTGTAAAGCAGTCTCCAACCTCTTCTCTCTTTAACGGTCCTTCTGCACCCCAATTGCAAAACTCTTCTTTCTATAATAGTGCTTCTGCACCTCAGACTCCAACTTATGCTCTCTGTAACAGTCAATCTGCACCTCAGTCTGAAACCTCTGCTCTCTGCAATGATCCTTCTGTACCCCAGTCTACGAAGTGTGCTATCTATAACAGTCCTTTTGCACCCCAGTCTCCAACATCTGCTCTCTGTAAAACGCCTTCTGCACTCCAGTTTCCAAACTCTGCTCTCTGTAACAGGACTTCTGCACTGCAGTCTCCAACCTCTTTTCTCTGCAATGATATTTCTGCACACCAGTCTTCAACCTCTGCTCTCTGTAAGATTCCTCTGCACCTAAGTCTCCAACCTCTGCTCTCTGTATAAGTCCACATGCACCCCAGTATCTAACCTCTGTTCTCTTTAACAATCTTAGGCACCTAAATCTCCAACTTCAGCTCTCTGCATTGGTCCTTCTGCACCCCAGTCTCCCAACTCTGTTCTCTGCAACAGTCCTTCTGCAAAACAGTCTCCAAAGTCTGCTTTCTGTATCAGTTCTTCTGTACCCCAGTCTCCAAACTCTGCTCTCTGTAACAGTCCTTCTGCACCTCAGTCTACAACCTCTGCTCTCTGTAACAGTCCTCCTGAAACCTAGTCTCCAACCTCTACTCTCTGCAACATTTCTTCTGCACCCCAGTCTCCAACCTGTGCTCTCTGTAACTGTCCTTCTTCATCCCAGTCTCCAACATCGGCTCTCTGTAAGTATCATTCTCTACCATATTCTCCAACCTCTGCACTCCTCAACAATTATTCCGCACCTCAGTC
>NW_027521873.1:31312-105054 GCF_052094955.1 Ictidomys tridecemlineatus | reverse complement strand
TCTCTGCAACAGTTTTTCTACACCCCAGTCTCCAATTCTGCTTTCTGCAATGATCTTTCTGAACCCCAGTCTCTAACGTCTGCTCTCTGCAAGAGTCCTTCTGGACCACAGTCTCCAAGCTCTGCTCTCTGTAACAATTCTTCTGCACCCCTGTCTGCAACCTCTGCTCTCTATAAGATACTTCTGCAACCCAGTTTCAAACTCTGCTCTCTGTAACAGTTCTTCTGCCAACCGGTCTCCATCCTCTGCTCTCTGCAACGATCCTTCTTCAACAAAGTCTCCAACCTCTGCTCCCTGCAACAGTCCTTCTACACCCCAGTCTCCAATGTCTGCTCTCTGCAACAGTCCTTTTGCACCTCACTCTGAAAAGTCTGCTCACTTCAAGGACACTTCTGCACCTCAGTCTCCTACTTCTGCTCTCTGTAACCGTCCTTCTGCACCTTATTCTCCAAACTCTGCTCTTTGTAAGATCCTTCTACAACCCAGTCTTTAAACTCTGCACTCTGTAACAGTCCTTCTGTACAACAGTCTCCAAACTCTGCTATCTGTAACATGACTTCTGCGACCCAGTCTCCAAACTCTGCTCTCTGTAACAGGCCTTCTGCACCCAAGTCTACAAACTCAGCTCTATGTAACAGGCCTTCAGCACCCCAGTATCCAACCTATTCTCGCTGCAACGATACTTCTAAACCTCAGTCTCCAACATCTGAACTCTGCAACAGTTTTTCTGCACCCCTGTCTCCAACCTCTGCTCTTTTGAAGATCCTTCTGCACCCAGTTTCCAACCTCTGCTCTCTGAAACAGTCCTTCTGTACCCCAGTCTCCAAACTCTGCTCTCTGTAACAATGCTTCTGCTCAACAGTCTCCAAACTCTGCTCTCTGCAACGGTCTTTCTACACCTCAGTCTCTAACCTCTGTTGTCTGCAATAGTCCTTGTGCACCCCAGTGTGCAACCTCTGCTCTCTGTAAAAGTCCTTCTGTACTACAGTCTCCAACTTCTGCTCTTTGTAACGGTCCTCTGCACCGCAGTCTCCAAACTCTGCTTTCAATATCAGTCCTTCTGCACCCCAGTCTCCAAACTCTGCTCTCTGTAACAGTTCTTCAGCACCTCAGTCTCCAACCTCTTCTCTCTGTAGAAATTCTTCTTCAGTCAGTCTCCAACCGCTGCTCTCAGCAACGGTCCTTCTGCACCTAAGTCTCCAAGCTCTGTTCTCTGCAACAGTTTTTCCGCACCCCAGTCTCAAACCTCTGCATTCTGCAACAGTCCTTCTGCACCCCAGTCTCCATCCTCTGCTCTCTGTACCAATCCTTCTGCACCTCAGTCTCCAACCTCTGCTCTCTGCATGGTCCTTCTGCACCCCTGTCTCCAAACTCTGTTGTCTCTAACAGTCCTTCTTCGCCTCAGTTTTCTGCACCCCAATCTCCAACCCCTACTCTCTGCAAAAGTCCTTCTGCACCCCAGTCTCCAACCTACTCTCTACAACAGTCCTTCTGCACCCAAGTCTCCAACATCAGATCTCTGCAACAGTCTTTCTCAACCCCAGTCTCCAATCTCTGCTCTCTGTAACAGTTCCTCTGTACTGCAATTTCCAAACTCTTCTCTCTGTAACTGTCTTCTGAACCCCAGTCTCCAACCACTGCTTTTTCTATCAGTCCTTCTGCACTCAAGTATCCAAATTCTGCTCTCTGTAACAGGCCATCTGCACCTCAGTCTCCAAATTCTGCTCCCTGCATAGGTCCTTTGGCACCCAAATCCCCATCCTCTGCTCGCTGCTTCAGTCCTTTTACACCTAAGTCTCAAACCTCTGCACGCTGCAACAGTCCTTCTGCACCTCAGTCTCCAACATCTGCTCTCTGCAATGGTCTTTTTGCACCTCAGTATTCAACATCTATCTCTGTAACAGTCCTTCTGCACCTCAGTCTCCATCCTCTGCTCTCTTTAACAGTCCTTCTGCACCCCAATCTCCAACCTCTGCTCTCTGGAGCAGTCCTTCTGCACCTCAGTGACCAAACTCTGCTCTCTGTAAGATCATTCTGAAACCCAGTCTCCAACATATGCTTCTGCAATGGTTTTTCAGCACCAGAGTCTCCAAACTCTTTCTTCTCCAACATTTATTGTGCACCCCAGTCTCCAACCTCTGCTCTCTGTAACAGTCCTTCTGTACCACAGTCTCAAAACTCTGTTCTCTGTAAGGGTCTTTCTGCACCCCATCTCCAACATCTGCTTTCTGTATCAGTCTTTCTGCAACCCAGTCTACAAACTCTGCTTTCTGTATCCGTCTTTCTGCACGCCAGGAACAGGCCTTCTTAACAATATTCTCGAACCTATGCTTTCTGGATCAGTCCTTTTGCACACCAGTATCCTAACTCTGCTCTCTGTAACAGTCCTTCTGTACTGCAGTCTCAAAACTCTGCTCTCTATAAAGGTCCTTCTGCATCCCAGTTTCCAACTTCTGCTCTCTGCAACATTTCTTCTTCACCCCAGTCTCAAACCTCTGCTCTCAGTAAGAGTCCTTCTGCACCCCAGTCTCCAACTTCTGCTCTCTGCAACATTTCTTCTGCACCCAAGTCTCCATCTGTGCTTTTTGTAACTGTCCTTCTGCACCCCAGTCTCCAACCTCTGCTCTCTGTAACGATCTATCTGCACCACAGTTTGAAACTTCTGCTCTCTTCAACTATCCTGCTGCCCCTCAGAATCCAACCCCTGCAATCTGTAAAAGTCATTCTGCACTTCAGTCTCCAATCTCTGCTCTCTGTAACAATCCTTCTGCACCTCAGTCTCCATCCTCTGCTATCTGTAACAATCCTTCTGCACACCAGTCTCCAACCTCTGTTCTCTGTAACAGGTCTTCTGCACCCCAGTCTCCAAACTCTGCTCTCTGTAACAGGCCTAGTGCACCCCAGTCTTTAACCTCTTCTCTCTGCAATGATCCTTTTCCACCTCAGTCTCCAACCACTGGTCTCTGCAACAGTCCTTCTGCACCCTAGACTCCAACCTCTGCTCTCTGTAACATCCTTCATCACCCCGGCCTCCAAACTTTGCTCTCTATAACAGTCCTTCTGCACCTCAGTCTCCAAACTCTGCTCTCTGCTACGGTCCTTCTGCACCCCAGTATCCAAACTCTGTTCTCTGCAACAGTACTTCTGCACCCCAGGCTCCAAACTCTGCTCTCTGTAACAGTTCTTCTGTACCGCAGTCTTCAACCTCTGCTGTCTGTAACGTTCATTCTGCACCCCAGTCTCCAAACTCTACTTTCCATATCAGTTATTCTGCACCCCAGTCTCCAACCTCTGCTCTCTTGAACAGTCCTTCTGCAACTCACTCTCCAACTTCTACTTTTTGCAACAGTTCTTCTGCACCCCAGTCTCCAACCTCTTCTCTCTGTAAGATCCTTCTTCAACCCGGTCTCCAAACTTTACTCTCTGTAACAGTCCTTCTGCACCTCAGTCTCCAACTTCTGCTCTATGCAACAGTCCTATTTGAAACCAGTCTCCAAGCTCTTCTCTGTTCAACAGTCCTTCTACACCCCAGTCTCCAAACTCTGCTCTCTGCAAAGATCTTTCTGCATCACAGTCTCCAACATCTGCTCTCTACAATAGTCCTTCTGAAACCCAGTCTCCAACCTCTGCTCTCCGCTACAGTCCTTCTTCACCCCAGTCTCAAACCTCTGCTCTCTGCAACATTTCTTCTGCACCCCAGTCTCTAACCAGTGCTCTCTGCAACTGTCCTGCTGCAACCCAGTCTCCAACCTCTGCTCTCTGTAGCGATTTTTCTGCACGTAAGTCTCCAACCTGTGCTCTCTGCAACAGTCTTTCTGCACCCCAATCACCAAGCTCTTCTCTCTGTAACCGTCATTCTGCACATCAGTGTCCAAACTTTGTAAAAATTCTTCTTCACCTCAGTCTCCAAACTCTGCTCTCTGTAACAGACCTTCTGCACCCCATTCTCCAACCTCTCCTCTCTTTAACAGGCCTTCCGCACAAATGTTTCCAAACTCTGCTCTATGCAACGATTATTCTGCACGCCTGTCTCCAACCTCTGCTCTCTGCAATGATCCTACTAAACCCCAGTCTCCAACCTCTCATCTCTGAAACAGTCCTTTTGCACCTCAGTCTTTAACCTCTGCTCTCTGTAATAGGCCTTCTGCACCCTAGTCTCCAACCTCTTCTCTCTGCAATGATTCTTCTATACCCAAGTCTCCAACATCTGCTCTCTGCAACTGTCCTTTTGCACCTCAGTCTGCAAACTCTGCTCTCTGTAACATCCATCTGAACGGAAGTCTCCACCTCTGCTCTCTGTAACAGTCCTTCTGCACCCCAGTCTTTAAACGCTGCTCTCTGTAACAGTCTTTCCGCACCTCAGTCTCCAACCCCTGCTCTCTGTAACAATCCGTGTGCACCCCAGTCTCTAAAATCTGCTCTCTGAAACAGTCCTTTTCCACTCCAGTCTCCAACATCTGGTCTCTGCAACAGTCCTTCTGTACCCCAGTCTCCAAACTCTGCTCTCTGCAATGAACCTTCTGGACCCCAGTCTCCAACGTCTGCTCTCTGAAACAGTCCTTCTGCAATACAGTCTCCACCCTCTGCTCTCTGTAAGATCTTTCTGCACTCCAGTTTTCAAACTCTGCTCTCTGTAAAATTTCTTCTCCACCCCAGTCTCAAACCTCTTCTTCTGAAACACTCCTTCTGCTCTTCAGTCTCCGAGATCTGCTCTCTGTCACAGAACTTATGCACTGCAGTTTCCAAACTCTGCTCTCTGTAATGGTTCTTCTGCAACCCAATCTCCAACCTCTGCTTTTTGAATCAGTCGTTCTGGACCCCAGTCTCCAAGCTCTGCTCTTTGTATCTATCCTTCTGCACCTCAGTCTTAAACCTGTGCTTTCTGTAACAATCCTTCTGCACCCCAGTCTCCAAACTCTGCTCTCTGTAACAGTCCTTCTATACCACAGTCTCCAACCTCTGCTCTCTGTAACGATCTTTCTGCACCCCAATTTCCAACCTCTGCTTTCTCTAACAGTCCTTCTGCACGTGAGTCTCTAAACTCTGCTCTCTGTAACAGTCCTGCTAAACCTCAGTCTCCAACCTTTTCTCTCTGTAACAGTACTTCTGCACCTCAGTCTGAAACCTCTGCTCTCCACGATTCTTCTGCACCCCAGTCTCCAACCACTGCTCTCTGTAACAGTCCACCTGCACCTCAGTCTCCAACATTTGCTCTCTGTAAGTTCCTTCAGCAAACCAGTCTCCAAACTCTGCTCTCTGTAGCAGTTTTTCTGCACCCCAGTCTCCAACCTCTTCTCTCTGTAACAGGCCTTCTGCACTACAGTCTCGAAATTCTGCTCTCTATAGCAGGCCTTCTGCACCCCACTCTTTGTCCTATGTTCTCTGCAATGATCCTTCTGCACCACAGTCTCCAAACTTTGCTCTCTGCAATTATCCTACTGCACCCCAGTCTCCAACCTCTGATCTCTGCAACAGTCCTTTTGCACCTCAGTCTCCAAATTCTCCTCTATGTAAGATTCTTCTGCAAAGCTGTCTCCAACCTCTGCTCTCTGTAACAGTTCTTCTGGTAACCAATCTACAAACTCTGCTCTCTGTAACGCTCCTTCTGCACCCCAGTCTCGATCCTCTGCTCTCTGTAAGAATCCTTCTGCACCTCAGTCTCCAACCGCTCCTCTCTTTAACAGTCCTACTGCACCTCAGTCTCCAACCTCTGCTCTCTGTAATGAACCTTCAGCACCTCAGTCTCCAAACGCTGCTCTCTGTAACAGTCGTCCTGTAGTGCACTCTCAAAAATCTGCTCTATGTAACACTCCTTCTGGACCCAAGTCTACAATCTCTGCTATCTGTAACACTTCTTCTGCACCTCAGTCTCCAAACTGTGCTCTCTGCAACAGGCCTTCTGCACCTCAGTCTGAAAACTTTATTCCCTGCAAGGATCCTTCTGCACCCCAGTATCAAAACTCTGCTCTCTGTAACAGTCCTTCTGCACCCCAGTCTCTAAACTCTGCTCTCTCTAACAGGCCTTTTAAACCCCATTCTCCAACCTCTGCTCTCTGTAATGGTGCTTCTTCACCTCAGTCTAAAAACTCTGCTCTCTGCAACAGTCCGTCTGCACCCCACTGTGATATTGTGTTCTCGGCTACAGTCCTTATACACCCCAGTGTCCAGCCTCTGCCCTCTGCAACAGTCACTCTGCAACCCGGTCTCCAACATCTGCTCTCTGTAACTATATTTATGCACCTCAGTCTTCAACCTCTGCTCTCTGCAACAGTCCTTCTGCACCTCAGTCTCGAAACTCTACTCTCTGTAACACTCAGTCTGCACCACAGTCTCCAAACACTGCTTACTGTATCACTCCATCTGCACCACAATTTCCAAAATCTGCTCTCTGAAAGAGTCTTTCTGCACCTCAGTCTCCAACCTCTGATCTCTGCAACAGGCCTTCTGCAACTCAGTCTCCAAATTCTGCTCTCTGTAAGATCCTTCTGCACCCCTGTATTTAACCTCTGCTCTCTGAAACTGTCTTTCTGAATCCGAGTCTCCAAACTCTGCTCTCTGTAACAGGACTTTTGCACCTCAGTCTTCAACCTCTGCTCTCTGCAACAGTCCTTCTGCACCCCAGTCTCCAAACTGTGCTTTCTACATTAGTCCTTCTGGACCCTAGTTACCAACATCTGCTCTCTGCAACAGTCCTTCTGCACCCCAATCTCCAACCTCTGCTCTCTGCAACAGTCCTTCTGCACCCCAGTCTCCAAACTCTGCTCTCTGTAACAATCCTTCTGCACCTCAGTCTCCAAACTCTGTTCTCTGCAACGGTCCTTTTGCACCTCAGTCTTAAACCTCTACTCTCTGTAACAGTCCTTCTGCACTTCACTCTCCAACCACTGCTCTCTCTGTAGGATCCTTCTAAAATCCAGTCTCAAATCTCTGCTCTCTGTATCTATTATTCTGCACCTCAGTCTCCAACCTCTTTTCTCTGTTACAGTTTTTCTATACCGCAGTCTTCAAATTCTGGTCTTTGTTACGGTCCTTCTGCACCCCAATTTCCAACCACTTCTTTCTGTAACAGTCCTTCTGCACCTCAGTGTCCAAACTCTGCTTTCTGTAACAGTCCTTCTACACCTCAGTCTCCAACCTCTGTGCTCTGTAACAGTCCTTCTGCACCTCAGTCTGACACGTCTGCTCTCTGCACGATTATTCTGCACCCCAGTCTCCAAACACTGTTCTCTATAACAGTCCTTCTGAACACCAGTCTCAAAACTCTGCTCTCTGTATCTATCCTTCTGCACCTCAGTCTCCAACCTGTGCTCTCTGTAACATTCCTTCTACATTCCAGTCTCCAATCTCTGCTCTCTGTAACAGTTTTTCTATACTGCAGTCTCCAAACTCTGGTCTTTGTAACGGTCCTTCTGCTCAACAATTTCCAACCTCTGCTTTCTGTAACAGTCCTTCTGCATCTCAGTCTCCAAACTCTGCTCTTTCTAACAGTACTTCTACACCTCAGTCTCCAACCTCTGCTTTCTGTAACAGTCCTTCGGCACCTCAGTATGACACCTGTCTTCTCTGCATGGTCCTTCTGCACCTCAGTCTCCAACCACTGCTCTCTGTAACAGTCCACCTGCACCTCAGTCTCCAACCTCTTCTCTCCGTAAGATCCTTCAGCAACCCAGTCTCCAAACTCTGCTCTCTATAACAGTCCTTCTGAAACCCAGTCTCCAACCTCTCCTCTCTGTAACAGGCCTTCTGGACGCCAGTCTCCCAACTCTTCACTCTGTAGCAGGCCTTCTGCACCCAAGTCTTTATAATGTGCTCTCTGCAACGATACTTCTGCACCCCTGTCTCCAAAATCTGATCTCTGCAACAGTCCATCTGCACCTCAGTCTCCAAATTCTGCTCTCTGTAAGATGCTTCTTCACACCTGTATCAAACCACTGCTCTCTGTAACAGTCCTTCTGCACCCGAGTCTCCAACCTCTGCTCTCTGTAACAGGACTTCTGCAACCCAGTCTCCAACCTCTGCTCTCTGTAACATGCTTTATTAACCCCAGTCTAAAACCTCTTCTCTCGGCAACCATTCTTCTCAACCCTAGTCTTCAACATCTGCTGTCTGCAACAGTCATTTTGAACCCCAGTCTTTAAACTCTGCTCTCGGTAAGATCCATCTGAACCCCAGTCTCCAACCTATGCTCTCAGTAACAGTCCTTTTACACCCAAGTCTCCAAATTCTGCTCTCTGTAACAGTCCTAGTGCACCTCAGTCTCCAACCTCTGCTCTCTGTGACAGTCCTTCTGCACCCCAGTCTCTAAAATCTGCTCTCAGCAAAATTCCTTCTGCAACCAACTCTCCAACCTCTGCTCTCTGTAACAGGCTTTATTCACCCCAGTCTAAAAAATCTTCTCTCGGCAACGATTCTTTTTAACCCCAATCTCCAAAACCTTCTGTCTGCAACAGTCGTTTTGAACCCCAGTCTCCAAACTATGCTCTCGGTAAGATCCATCTGAACCCCAGTCTTCAACCGATGCTCTCAGTAACAGTCCTTCTACACCCAAGTCTCTAATCTCTGCTCTCTGTAACAGGCCTCCTGCACCTCAATCTCCAACCTCTGCTCTCTGTAACAGTCCTTCTGCTCCCCAGTCTCTAAAATCTGCTCTCAGCATCATTCCTTCTGCACCCCAGTCTTCAATATCTGCTCTCTGAAACACTCCTTCTGTACCCCAGTCTCCAAACTCCGCTTTCTGCAAGGATACTTCTGGACCCCAGTCTCCAACCTCTTCTCTCAGCAACAGTCCTTCTGCTCCACAGTCTCCAACCTCTGCTCTCTATAAGATCCTTCTGCACTCTAGTTTCCAAACTCTGCTCTCTATAACATTCCTTCTCAAGCCCAGTCTCCAACCTCTGCTCTCTGCAACAGTCCTTCTGCTCCCAGTCTCCGAGATCTGTTCTCTTTAACAGTCTTTCTGTTTCACAGTCTCCAACCTCTGCTCTTTGTAAAGGTCCTTCTACACCCCAGTCTCCAACCTCTGCTTTCCGTATCAGTCTGCCTGAACCCCAGTCTCCAGAATCTGTCCTCTGTATCGATCCTTTACACCTCAGTCTTCAACCTATGCTCTATGTAAGAGTCCTTCTGCACTCCAGTCTCCAACCTCTGCTCTAGGTAACAGTCCTATACCGCAGTCTCCTAACTCTGCTCTCTGTAAGGGTCCTTCAGCACCTTAATTTCCAAACTCTGCTTCCTGTAACAGTTTTTCTGCACCTGAGTCTCCAAACTCTGCTCTCTGTAATAGTCCTTCTACACGCCAGTCTCCAATCACTGCTCTTTGTAAAAGTCCACCTGTACCTCTGTCTGAAACCTCTGCTCTCCACAATTCTTCTGCACCCCAGTCTCCAACCACTGCTCTCTGTAACAGTCCACCTGCACCTCAGTCTCCAACATCTGCTCTCTGTAAGTTCCTTCAGCAAACCAGTTTCCAAACTCTGCTCTCTGTAAGAGTTTTTTCTGCACCCCAGTCCTCCAACCTCTCCTCTCTGTAACAGGGCTTCTGCACTCCAGTCTGGAAACTCTGCTCTGTATAGCAGGCCTTCTGCACCCCACTCTCCATTCTCTGCTCTCTGCAATGATTCTTCTGCACCCCAGTCTCCAAACTTGCTCTTTGCAATGATTTTACTGTACCCCAGTCTCCAACCTCTGATCTCTGCAACAGTCCTTCTGCACCTCAGTCTCCAAATTCTGCTCTCTGTAAGATCCTTCTGCAACCCTGTCTCCAACCTCTGCTCTCTGTAACAGTCCTTCTGCATCCCAGTCTCCAACCTCTGCTCTCGCTAACAGTCCTCCTGCACCTCAGTCTGAAACCTCTGCTCTCTGCATGATCCTTCTGCACCCCAGTCTCCAACCCCTGCTCTCTGTAACAGTCCACCTGCACCTCAGTATCCAAACTCTGCTATCTGTAAGTTCTTCAGCAACCAAGTCTCCTAACTCTGCTCTCTATAACAGGCCTTCTGCACGGTAGTCTTTAAACTCTTCTCTCTGTAGCAGGCCTTCTGCACCCCTGTCTCCAAAATCTGCACTGTGCAACGATCCTTCTGCACCCCAGTCTCCAACCTCTGCTCTGAAATGATCCTACTGCACCCCAGTCTACTACCTCTCATCTCCTCAAGAGTCCTTCTGCACCTCAGTCTCCAAATTCTGTTCTCTGTAAGATCCTTCTTCACCCCAGTATCCAACTCTGCTCTCTACAACAGTCCTTCTGCATCCAAGTCTCCAACCTCTGCTCTCTGCAACAGTCCTTCTGCACCACAGTCTCCAAACTCTGCTCTCTAAAACAGTCCTTCTGCAGCCCAGTCTCCAAGTTCTGCTCTCTGCAACAGTCCTTCTGCACGCCAGTCTCCATCCTAAACTCTCTGCAACAGTCCTCTGCACCCCAGTCTCCAACCTCTACTCTCTATAACAGTCGTTCTGCACTTCACTCTCCAACCTCTGCTCTCTTTAGGATTCTTCTAAAACCCAGTCTCCAAACTCTGCTGTCTGTAACAGTCCTTCTGCACACCAGTCTCCTACCTCTGATCTCGGCAACCATGCTTCTTAATCCTAGTCTCTAACCTCTGCTCTATGCAACAGTCCTTCCGCACCCCAGTCTCCAACAACTGCTCTCTGCAACAGTTCTTCTCCACCTCATTCTGAAAACTCTGCTGTCTTCAACGAACTTTCTGCACCCCTGTCTCCTACCACTGCTACCTGTAACAGTCCTTCAGCACCTCATTCTCCCAACTCTGCTCTCTGTAAGATCCTTCTACAACCCAGTCTTAAAACTCTGCACTCTGTAACACTCCTTCTGCACAACAGTCTCCAAACTCTGCTCTCTGTAACAGGACTTTTGCAAGCCAGTCTAAAATCTCTTCTCTCTGAAACAGGCCTTCTGCACCACATTCTCCAACCTCTTCTCTCTGCAACGATTCTTCTCCACCCCAAATCTCCAACCTCTGCTCTCTGCAACACTCCTTTTGCACACCAGTCTCCAAACTCTGCTCTCTGTAAGATCCGTCTGAACCCCAGTCTCCAACCTCTGCTCTCTGTAACAGTTCTTCTGCACTCCAGTCTCCAACATATGCTCTCTGCAACATTCCTTCGGCAGCCCAGTCTCCAACCTCTGCTCTCTGCAACAGTCCTTCAGCAGCCCAATCTAGAACCTCTGCTCTTTGTAACGGTCCTTTGCACTCCAGTCTCCAAACTCTGCTCTCTGCAACAGTCCTTCTGCACCCCAGTCCCCAAACTCTGCTCCCTGCAACCATACTTCTGCACCCCAGTCCTCAAACTCTGCTCTCTTCAACGATCCTTCTGGACCCCAGTCTCCAACCTCTGCTGTCTGGAAGAGTCCTTCTACACCACAGTCTCCAACCTCTGCTCTCTGTAAAATCCTTATGCACTGCAGTTTCCAAACTCTGCTCTCTCTAACATTCCTTCTCCAAACCAGTCTCTAAACTCTGCTTTCTGCAAGTGTCCTGCAGCACCCCAGTCTCCAACCTCTGTCCTCTGCAAAAGTCCTTCTGCTCCCTAGTCTCCAACATCTGCTCTCTGTAACAGTCCTTCGGCAACCCAGTCTCAAAACTTTGCTTTTTGTATCAGTCCTTCTGAACACCAGTCCCAAACTCTGCTCTCTGTATCTATCCTTCTACACCTCAATCTCCAATCTGTGCTCTCTGTAACATTCCATCTAAACCCCATTCTCTAACTTCTGCTCTCTGTAACAGTTTTTCTATACCACAGTCTCCAAACTATGGTCTTTGTAACGGTCCTTCTGCACCCCAATTTCCAACCTCTGTTTCTGTAACAGTCCTTCTACACCTCAGTCTCCAAACTCTGCTCTTTCTAACAGTACTTCTACACCTCAGTCTCCAACCTCTGCTCTCTGTAACAATCCTTCTGTACCTCAGTCTGACACCTCTCCTCTCTGCATGGTCCTTCTGCACCTCAGTCTCCAACCACTGCTATCTGTAACAGTCCACCTGCACCTCAGTCTCCAACCTCTTCTCTTCGTAAGATCCTTCAGCAACCCAGTCTCCAAACTCTGCTCTCTATAACAGTCCTTCTGAAACCCAGTCTTCATCCTCTCCTCTCTGTAACAGGCCTTCTGGACGCCAGTCTCCCAACTCTTCACTCTGTAGCAGGCCTTCTCCACCCAAGTCTCCATAATGTGCTCTCTGCAATGATCCTTCTGAACCCCAGTCTCCAACATCTGATCTCTGCAATAGTCCATCTGCACCTCAGTCTCCAAATTCTGCTCTCTGTAAGATGCTTCTGCACCCCTGTATCCAACCTCTGCTCTCTGTAACAGTCCTTCTGCACCCGAGTCCCCAACCTCTGCTCTCTGTAACAGGACTTACGAACCTCAGTCTCTAACCTCTGCTCTCTGCAACAGTCCTTTTCCACCCTAGTCTAAAAATTCTGCTCTCTTCAACAGTCCTTCTGAACACTAGTTACCAACATCTGCTCTCTGCAACAGTCCTTTTGCACCTCAGTCTCGCAACTCTGCTCTCTGTAAGATCCTTCTGCAACCGAGTCTTTAAACTCTGCACTTTGTACTTGTCCCTTCTGAACAACAGTCTCCAACTTCTGCTCTCTGTAACAGGATTTCTGCAACCCAGTCTCCAAACTCTGCTCTTTGTAACAGGCTTTATTCACCTCAGTCTAAAACCTCTTCTCTCTACAACGATTCTTCTAAATCCCAGTCTCCAACATCTGCTTTCTGCAACAGTCGTTTTGAACCCCAGTCTCCAAAATCTGCTCACTGTAAGATCCATCTGAACCTCAGTCTCCAACCTATGCTCTCTGTAACAGTCCTTCTGCACCCCAGTCTCTAAAATCTGCTCTCAGCAACATTCCTTCTGCACTCCAGTCTTCAACATCTGCTCTCTGCAACACTGCTTCTGCACCCCAGTCTCCAAAATCCGCTATCTGCAAGGATCCTTCTGGTCCCCAGTCTCCAACCTCTGGTCTCAGCCACAGTCCTTCTGCTCCAAAATCTCAAACCTCTGCTCTCTATAAGATCCTTCTGCACTCTAGTTTCCAAACTCTGCTCTCTATAACAGTCCTTCTCAAGCCTAGTCTCCAATCTCTGCTCTCTGCAACAGTCTTTCCTCTCCCAGTCTCCGAGATCTGTTCTCTTTAACAGTCCTTCTGTTTCGCAGTCCCTAACCTCTGCTCTTTGTAAAGGTCGTTCTATACCACAGTCTCCAACCTGTGGTTTGTGTATCAGTCTGCCTGAACCACAGTCTCCAAAATCTGTTCTCTGTATCTATCCTTTGCACCTCAGTCTCCAACCTATGCTCTATGTAAGAGTCCTTCTGCACTCCAGTCTCCACCCTCTGCTCTAGGTAACAGTCTTATACCACAGTCTCCAAACTCTGCTCTCTGTAAGGGTCCTTCAGCACCCCAGTCTCCAATCACTGCTCTCTGTAAAAGTTCACCTGTACCTCAGTCTGAAACCTCTGCTCTCCACGATTCTTCTGCACCTCAGTCTTCAAACACTGCTCTCTGTAACAGTCCACCTGCAGCTCAGTCTCCAACCTCTGCTCTCTGTAATGTCCTTCAGCAACTCAGTCTCCAAACACTGCTCTCTATAAGAGTCCTTCTGCACCCCAGTCTCCAACCTCTCTTCTCTGTAACAGGCCTTCTGCACAAATGTCTCCAAACTCTGCTCTATGCAACGATCATTCTGCACGCCTGTCTCCAACCTCTGCTCTCTGCAATGATCCTACTAAACCCCAGTCTCCAACCTCTCATCTCTGAAACAGTCCTTCTGCAACTCAGTCTTCAACCTCTGCTCTCTGTAATAGGCCTTCTGAACGCCAGTCCCCAACCTCTTCTCTCTGAAATCAATGATTCTTCTCCACCAAACTCTCCAACATCTGCTCTCTGCAACTGTCCTTTTGCACCCCAGTCTGCAAACTCTGCTCTCTGTAACATCCATCTGAACGGAAGTCTCCAACCTCTGCTCTCTGTAACAGTCCTTCTGCACCCCAGTCTCCAAACGCTATTCTCTGTAACAGTCCTTCCACACCTCAGTCTCCAACCCCTGCTCTCTCTAACAATCCTTCTGCACCCCAGTCTCTAAAATCTGCTCTCTGAAACAGTCCTTCTCCACCCCAGTCTCCAACATCTGCTCTCTGCAACAGTCCTTCTGCACCCCAGTCTCCAAACTCTGCTCTCTGCAACAAATCTTCTGGACCCCAGTCTCCAACGTCTGCTCTCTGAACCAGTCCTTCTGCAATACAGTCTCCAACCTCTGCTCTCTGTCAGATCTTTCTGCACTCCAGTTTTCAAACTCTGCTCTCTGTAAAATTTCTTCTCCACCCCAGTCTGAAACCTCTGTCCTCTGCAACAGTCCTTCTGCTCCTCAGACTCCCAGATCTGCTCTCTGTCACAGACTTTATGTACCGCAGTTTCCAACCTCTGCTCTCTGTAACGGTCCTTCTGCAACCCAGTCTCCAACCTCTGATTTTTGAATCAGTCATTCTGAACCCCAGTATCCAAACTCTGCTGTTTGTATCTATCCTTCTGCACCTAAGTCTTCAACCTGTGCTTTCTGTAACAATCCTTCTGCACCCAGTCTCCAAACTCTTCTCTCTGTAACAGTCCTTCTATACCGCAGTCTCCAACCTCTGCTCTCTGTAACGATCCTTCTGCACCCAAATTTCCAACCTCTTTCTGTAACAGTCCTTCTGCACGTCATTCTCTAAACTCTGCTCTCTGTAACAGTCCTCATATACCTCAGTCTCCAACCTCTGCTTTCAGTAACAGTACTTCTGCACCTCAGTCAAAAACCTCTGCTCTCCATGATTCTTCTGCAACCCAGTCTCTAACCACTGCTCTCTGTAACAGTCCACCTGCACCTATGTCTCCAACATCTGCTCTCTGTAAGTTCCTTAGGCAAACCAGTTTCCAAACTCTGCTCTCTGTAAGAGTTTTTCTGCACCCCAGTCTCCAACCTCTCCTCTCTGTAACATGCCTTCTGCACTCTAGTCTCGAAACTCTGCTCTCTATAGCAGGCCTTCTGCACCCCACTCTCCATCCTCTGCTTTCTGCAATGATCCTTCTGAACCCGAGTCTCCAAACTTTGCTCTCTGCAATGATCCTACTGCACCCCAGTCTCCAACCTCTGATCTCTGCAACAGTCCATCTGCACCTTAGTCTCCAAATTCTGCTCTCTGTAAGATCCTTCTGCAACCCTGTCTCCAACCTCTGCTCTCTGTAACAGTTCTTCTGCACCCCAGTCTCCAACCTCTGCTCTCCGCAAGAGTCATTCTGCACCCCAGTCTCCAAACTCTGCTCTCTACAACAGTCTTTCTGCACCCTAGTTACCAACATCTGCTCTCTGCTACGGTACTTCTGCACCCCGGTCTTCAACCACTGCTCTTTGTAACAGTTCTCTTGTACTGAAGTATCCAACCTCTGCTCTCTGTAACGTTCTTTCTGCACTCTAGACTCCAATCGCTGCTTTCTGTATCAGTCCTTCTGCACCCCAGTTTCCAACTCTGCTCTCTGTAAAAGTCTTTCTGCACCTCAGTCTCCAACCTCTGATCTCTGCAATAGTCCTTCTGCAACTCAGTTTTCAAATTCTGCTCTCTGTAAGATCCTTATGCACCCCTGTATTTAACCTCTGCTCTCTGAAACTGTCTTTCTGAATCAGAGGCTCCAAACTCTGCTCTCTGTAACAGAACGTCCGCACCTCAGTCTCAAACCTCTGCTCTCTGCAACAGTCCTTCTGCACCCCAGTCTCCAACCTCTGCTTTCTACATTAGTCCTTCTGGACCTTAGTTAGCAACATGTGCTCTCTGCAACAGTCCGTCTGCACGCCACTCTCCAATATCTGCTCTCTGCAACAGTCATTCTGCACCTCAGTCTGAAACCTCTCCTCTCCATGATCTTTCTGCACCCCAGTCTCAAACCACTGCTCTCTGTAACAATCCACCTGCACCTTAGTCTCCAAACTCTGCTCTCTGTAAGATTCTTCAGCAACCCTTTCTTCAAAATCTACTCTCTGTACCAGTCCTTCTGCACCCCAGCTCCCAACCTCTCCTCTCTGTAACAAGCCTTCTGCACGCCAGTCTCCATATCTGTTCTCTTAAGCAGGCTGTCTGCACGCAAGTCTCCAAACTCTGCTCTCTGGAACGATCCTTCTGCACCCCAGTCTTTAACCTCTGCTCTCTGCAATGATCCTACTGCACCCCAGTCTCCAACCTCTGCTCTCTGTAACAGTCCTTCTTCACCCGACTCTTCAACCTATGCTTTCTGTATCAGTCCTTCTGAACGCCAGTCTCCAACCTCTGCTCTCTGTGTCTATCTTTCTTCACCTCAGTCTTCGACCTGTGCTTTCTGTAACAGTCCTTCTGTACCCAAGTCTCCCACCTCTACTCTCCGTAACAGTCTTTCTATACCGTAGTCTCCGACCTCTGCTCTCTGTAACGGTCCTTCTGCACCCCAATTTCCAACCTCTGCTTTCTGTAACAGTCCTTCTGCACCTCAGTCTCCAAACTCTGCTCTCCGTAACAGTCCTTCTACACCTCAATCTCCAACCTCTGCTCTCGGTAACAGTACTTCTGCACCTCAGTCTGAAAACTCTCCTCTCCACGATCTTTCTGCACCCCAGTCTCAAACCACTGCTCTCTGTAACAGTCCACGTACACCTTAGTCTCCAACCTCTGCTCTCTGTAAGATCCTCCAGCAACCCTTTCTTCAAAATCTGCTCTTTGTACCAGTCCTTCTGCACCCAAGTCTCCAACCTCTCCTCTATGTAACAGGCCTTCTGCACGCCAGTCTCCAAATCTGCTCTCTTTAGCATGCCTTCTGCACGCAAGTCTCCAACCTCTGCTATCTGCATCGATTTTTTCTGCACCTCAGTCTATAAAATCTGCTCTCTGCAATGATCATACTGCACCCCAGTCTCCAACCTCTGATCTCTAAAACAGTCCTTCTGCACCTCAGTCTCCGAATTCTGCTCTCTGTAAGATGTTTCTGCACCGCTGTATCCTACCTCTGCTCTCTGTAAAAGTCCTTCTTCACCCCAGTCTCCAACCTCTGCTCTCCGCAACAGTTTTTCTGCACCCCAGTCTCCAAACTCTGCTCTCTCCAACAGTCCTTCAGCACCCTGGTTACCAGCATCAGCTCTGTTTTACAGTTCTTCTCCACCCCAGTCTCCAACCTCTGCTCTCTGTAACAGTCCTCCTGTACTGCAGAATCCAACCTCTGCTCTCTGTAACAGTCTTTCTGCAATCCAGACTCCAATCTCTGCTGTCTGTATCAGTCCTTCTGCACCCCAGTCTCCCACCTCTGCTCTCTATAACAGTCCTTCTGAACCCCAGTCTCCAAAGTCCGCTATCTGCAACAGTCCTTCTGCACCCCAGTCTCCAACCTCTGCTCTCTGTAACAATCCTTCTGCACCTCAGTCTCCAAACTCTGTACTCTGCAACATTACTTCTGCACCTCAGTTTCTAACATCTACTCTCTGTAACAGTCTTTCTGCACCTGATTATTCAACCTCTGCTCTCTGTAGGATCTTTCTCCAACCCAGTCTCCAACTTCTGCTCTATGCAACAGTCCTTCTGCACACCAGTCTCCAAAATCTGCTCTCTGCAACAGTCCTTCAGCAACTCAGTCAAAAAACTCTGCTCTCTGCAACGATCCTTCTGCACCCTCTGCTCTCTGTAAAAGTCCTTCTGCAGAATAGTTTCCAACCTCTGCTCTCTGTAACAGGAATATTACAACCCAGTCTCGAAACTCTGCTCTCTGTAACAGGCCTTCAAAACCCCAGTCTCTAACCTCTTCTCTCTGCAATGATTTTTCTCCACCCCAGTCTCCAACCTCTGCTCTCCGCAACAGTCCTGCACCCTAGTCACCAAACTCTGCTCTGTGTAAAATCCTTATGCACTCCAGTCTTCAACCTCTTCTCTCTGCAATGATTTTTTCCATCCCAGTCTCCAACATCTGCTCTCTGCAATAGTCCTTTTGCACCCCAGTCTCTAAACTCTACTCTCTGTAAGATCCATCTGAACCCCCGTCTCCAACCTCTCCTTTCTGTAACAGTCCTTCTCCACACCAGTCTCCAAATATGCTTTCTGTAAATGTCCTTCTGCACCTCAGTCTCGAAACTCTGCTCTCGTAACGGTCCATCTGCACCTCAGTCTCTAAAATCTTCTCTCTGCAACGATTCTTCTGGATCCCAGTCTCCAACTTCTGCTCTGTGCAACAGTCCTTCTGCACCACAGTCTCTAACCTCTGCTCTCTGTAAGATCCTTCTGCACTCCAGTTTCTAAACTCTGCTCTCTGAAACATTCCTTCTCCACAACACTCTGCAACTTCTGTCCTCTGCAACTGTCCTTCTGCTCCCCAGTCATCGAGATCTTCTCTGTGTAACAGTCCTTCTGTACTGCAGTCTCCAACCTCTGCTCTCTGTAACCGTCAATCTACACCCCAATTTCCAACCTCTGCTTTCAGTAACAGTCCTTCTGCACCTCAGTCTCCAAACTCTTCTCTCTGTAACACTCCTTCTACACCTCAGTCTCCAACCGCTGCTCTCTGTAACAGTCCTTCTGCAGCCCAGTCTTCAACCTCTGCTATTGGTAAGAGTTCTATTACAGCAGTCTTCAACCTCTGCTCTCTTTAATGGTCCTTCTGCATCCCAATTTCCAAACTCTGCTTTTTGTAACAGTCCTTCTGCACCTGAATCTCCAAACTCTGCTCTCTGTAACAGTCCTTCTACACCCCAGTATCCAACCTCTGCTCTCTGCAACAATCCTGCTGCATTCCAGTCTCCAAAATATGCTCTCTGAAACAGTCCTTCTGTACCTCAGTCTGAAAACTCTGCTGTCTGGAACGAACCTTCTGCACTCCAGTGTCCTACCTTTGCTCTCTTTAAGAGTCCATCTACACCTCAGTCTCCAACCTCTGCTCTCTTTAACAGTCCTTCTGTACCTCAGTTTTCAAATTCTGCTCTCTGTAAGACCTTTCTGCACTGCTGTCTTCAACCTCTGCTCTCTGTAACAGTCTTTATGCACCCCAGTCTCCAACCTCTGCTCTCCGCAACAGTTCTTCTGCACCCCAGTCTCCAAACACTGCTCTCTGCAACAGTCCTTCGGCACCCTAGTTACAAACATCAGCTCTCTTTTACAGTCCTTGTGCACCCCAGTCTCCAACCTCTGCTGTCTGTAACAGTCCTCCTGTACTGCAGAATCCAAACTCTGCTCTCTGTAACTGTCTTTCTGCACCCCAGTCTCCAATATCTGCTTTCTCTATCAGTCCTTCTGCACCCCAGTCTCCAACCTCTGCTCTCTATAACAGTCCTTCTGCAACCCAGTCTCCAAAATCCGTTATCTGCAACAGTCCTTCTGCACCCCAGTCTCTAACCTCCGCTCTCTGTAACGATCCTTCTGCACCTCAGTCTCCAAACTCTGGTCTCTGTAACAGTCAATCTGCACCTCAGTCTCTAAAATCTGGTATCTGCAGTGATCCTTCTGGACCCCAGTGTCCAACTTCTGCTCTCGGCAACAGTCCTTCTGCACCACAGTGTCCAGACTCTGATCTCTGTAAGATCCTTCTGCACTCCAGTTTCCAAACTCAGCTCTATGTAACATTCCTTTTCCACCCCAGTCTCTAATTTCTTTCCTCTGCAACAGTCCTGCTGCTCCCCAGTCTCCGAGATCTGCTCTGTGTAACAGTCCTTCTGAACCCCAGTCTCCAACCTCTGCTCTCTGTAAGGGTCCTTCTACACCCCAATTTCCAACATCTGCTTTTTGTGACAGTACTTCTGCACCTCAGTCTCCAAACTCTGCTCTGTGTAACACTCCTTCTACACCTCAGTCTCTAACCTGTGCTCTCTGTAACATTCCTTCTGCACCCCAGTCTCCAACCTCTGCTCTCTGCATTGGTACATTTGCAACCCAGTCTCCAACCTTGTTCTCTACAACAGTCCTTCTGTACTGCAGTCTCCAACCTCTGTTCTCTGTAAGGGTCCTTTTACATCCCAGTCTTTCACCTCTACTTTTTATATCAGTCCTTCTAGACCACAGTCTCCAAACTCTGCTCTCTGTAACCGTCATTCTGCACCTCACTTTGCAAACTCTGCTCTCTGAAACAGTCCTTCTCCACCCCAGTCTCCAACCTCTGCTCTCTTTAACAGTCCTTCTGTACTGCAATCTCCAACCTCTGCTCTCGGTAAGGGTCCTTCTGCACCCCAGTCTCCAAACTCTGCTTTCTGTATCAGTCCTTCTGCACTCCAGTCTCTAACCTGTGCTCTCTGTAACAGTCTTTCTGCACCTCAGACTCCAACCTCTACTCTCTGCTACAGTCCTTCAGCGCCCCAATCTAAAAACTCTTCTCTCTGCCACAGTCCTTTTGCACCTCAGTGTCAAAACTCTGCTCTCTGTAAGATCCTTCTGAAACCCAGTCTCCAACCTTTACTTTCTGCAATGGTCCTTCTGTAAACCAGTCTCCAAACTCTGTTCTCTACAACAGTCATTCTGCACCCCAGTCTCCAATGTCTGCTCTCTGTAAGAGTCTTTCAGTCTCCAAACTCTGTTCTCTGTAAGGGTCCTTCTACACCCCAGTCTTAAACCTCTGCTTTCTGTATCAGTCCTTCTGCACTGCAGTCTCCAAACACTGCTCTCTCCAAGAATCCTTCTGCATCTCAGTCTCCTACCTCTGCTCTCTCTAACAGTCCTTCTGTACTTCATTCTCCAAACTCTGCTCTCTGTAAGATTCTTATGCAATCCCTCTCAAAACTCTGTTCTCTGTAACTGTCCTTCTGCACCCCAGTCTCCAAGAACTTCTCTCTGTAACAGGCCTTCTTCACCCCAGTCTCCAACCTATGCTCCCTGTAAGATCCTTCTACACACGTGTCTCCAACCTCTGCTCTCTGTGACACTCCTCTGTACACCAGTCTCCAACTTCTGCTCTCTGTAAGGGTCTTTCTGCACCTCAGTCTCCAACTTCTGCTCTCTGCAACACTCCTTCTGCATCCCAGTCCCCTAACTTTGCTCTCTGCAACCGTTTTTCTGCACCTCAGTCTTTAACCTGTGCTCTCTGTAAAAGTCTTTTTGCACCCCAGTCTCCAACCTGTGCTCTCAGTAAAAGTCCTTCTGCCCCACAGTCTCCAAACACTGCTCTCTCCAAGATCCTTCTGCACCTCAGTCTCCAAACTCTGCACTCTCTAACAGTCCCTCTGTGCCTCATTCTCCAACCTCTGCTCTCTGTTAGATTCTTTTGCAACCCAGTCTTCAAACTATGATCTCTGTAACTGTCCTTCTGCACCCCAGTCTTCAAACTCTGCTTTCTGTAACCATCTTTTGCATCTCAGTCTCAATCCTCTGCTCTTTGCAACAGTTCTTCACCCAAGTCTCCAACGTCTGCTCTCTGAAAAAGTCTTTCTAAACCTTTGTCTCCAAACTCTGCTCTCTGTAACAGTTCTTCTACACCCCATTCTCCATACTCTGCTAGCCCCAAGGATACTTCTGCACCCAAGTCTCCATCCTCTACTCTCTGCAGCTTTCATTTTGCACCCCAGTCTCCAGCATCTGCTCTCTGCAACAGTTTTTCTCCACCCCAGTCTCCAAACTCTGCTCTCTGTAACAGTCCTTCTGGACACCAATATCCAACCTCTACTCTCTACAACAGTCCTTCTACACCCCAGTCTCCACCCTCTGCTTTCAGCAAAAGTTTTTCTGAACCCCAGTCTCCAACCTCTTCTCTCTGTAACTATAATTCTGCACCTATGTCTTAAACCTCTGCTCTTTGCAAGGGTCCTTCTCACCTCAGTCTCCAACCTCTACTCTCTGTAACAGTGCTTCTGCACTGCAGTCTCCAAACTCTGCTCTCTGTAAGATCTTTCTGCACCCCAATCTCCAAACTCTGCTCTGTAACAGGCCTTATGCACCCCAGTCTCCAACCTCTGCTCTCTGTATCACTCCATCTGCACCCCAGTCTCCAACCTCTGCTCTCTGCAACGATCCTTCTGCACCCCAGTCTCCAACATCTGCTCACTGCAACAGTCCTTGTGCAACCCAGTCTTCAATATCTGCTCTCTGCAACAGTTCTTCTGTACCTCAGTCTGAAAAATCTGCTCTCTGCAACAATTGCTCTGTACCCAAGTCTCCAACCTCTGCTCTCTGTAACAGTCTTTCTGTACCTCTGTCTTCTACCTCTGCTCTTTGTAAGACCATTCTGAAACCCAGTCTGCAAACTCTGCTCTCTGTAACAGTCCTTCTGCACCCCAGTCTCCACACTCTGCTCTCTGAAATAGGCCTTCTGCATCCCAGTCTCCAACCTCTGCTCTCTGTAATAGGCCTTCTGCACCCCAGTCTCCAAGCTCTACTCTCTGCAACGATCCTTCTGCACCAGTCTCCTACCTCTTCTTTCTAAAACAGTCCTTCTGCACCCCAGTCTCCTACCTCTGCTCTCTATAAGAACCTTCTGCACACCAGTCTCCAAACCCTGCTCGCTGTAACAGTCCTTCTGGAACCTATCTCCAAATTCTGCTCTCTGCAATAGTCCTTCTACACCCCAGTCTCTAAACTCTGCTCTCTGTAACAGTCCTTCTGCCCCCTAGTCTCCAACATCTACTTTCTTTTTCAGTCCTTCTGCACCCCAGTGTCCAACCTCTGCTCTCTGTAACAGTCCTTCTGCACCTCAGTCTCCAACCTCTGCTATCAGCAACAGTTTTTCTGAACCCCAGTCTCCTACCTCTGCTCTCTGCAACATTCCTTCTGCAGCCCAGTCTCAAACCTATGCTGTCTGTAAAAGTCTTTCTGCACCCCTGTCTCCAACTTTGCTCTCTGTAATGATCCTTCTGCACCCCAGTCTCGAACCTCTGCTGTCTTCAACGATCCTTCTGCACATAACTCTCCAACCTCTGCTCTCTGCAAGGATCCTTCTGCACCCAGTCTCAAAACTCTGCTCTCTTTAACAGTCTTTCTGTACCTCAATCTCCAATCTCTGCTCTATTAAACAGTTCTTCTGTGCACAAGTCTCTAACATCTGCTCTCTTAAACAGTCCTTCTACACCCCAGTCTCCAACCTCTGCTCTATGCAACAGTCCTTCTACACCCCAGTCTCCATGCTCTGATCACCCCAATGATTCCTCTGCACCTCAGTCTCCTAACTCTGTCCTCTACATCAGTTCTTCTGCACCCTAGTCTCCAACCTCTGCTCTCTGAAACAGTCTTTCTGTACAACAGTCTCCAACCTCTGTTCTCTGTAAGGGTCCTAATGCAACCCAGTATCCAACTTCTGCTTTCTGTATCAGTCGTTTTGAACCATAGTCACCAAACTCTGCCTTCTGCAACCGTCCTTCTGCAACTCAGTCTGCAACCTCTGCTCTCTACAACAGTTCTTCTGAATCCCAGTCTCGATCCTCTGCTCTCTTTAACAGTCCATTTGTACCCCAGTCTCCAACATCTGCTCTCTGCAACAGTCATTATCCACCCCAGTCTCTAAATTTTGCTCTCTGTAACAGTCCTTCTGTACTGCATTCTACAACCTCTGCTCTCTGTAATGGACTTCTGCACCCGAGTCTCCAACCTCTGCTTTCTGTTTCAGTCCGTCTGCACCCCAGTCTCGAACCTCTGCTCTGTTTAACTGTCCTTCTGCACTTTAGTCTCCAACCTCTGCTCTCTGCTACAATCCTTCTGGACCCCAATCTCCAACATTTGCTCTCTGCAACAGTCTTTCTGCACCCCAGTCTCCAACCTGTGCTCTCAATAACAGTCCTTCTGTACTGCATTCTCCAACCTCTGCACTCTGTAAGGGTACTTATACACCCAAGTCTACAACCTCTGCTTAATGTATCAGTCCTTCTGCACCCTAGTCTCCAACCTGTGCTCTGTGTAACTGTCCCTCTGCACCTTAGTCTCCAAAATGTGCTCTCTGCTACAGTCCTCCTAGACCCCAGTCTCCAACCTCTGCTCTCTGTAACAATCCTTCTGCACCTCAGTCTCCAACCACTTCTCTCTGCAACAGTCTTTCTGCACCTGAGTCTCCAATCTCTACTCTCTATAACAGTGCTTCTACACCTCAGTCTCAAACTTCTGCTCTATGTAAGATCCTTCTGCAACCCAGTCTCCAAACTCTGCTCTCTGTAACAGTTTTTCGGCACCTCACTCTCCAAACTCTGCTCTCTGTAAAAGATCTTCTGCACCCCAGTCTTCAACCTCTGCTCTCTGTATCAGTTCTTCTGCACCCCAGTGTCCAACCTCTGCTCTCTGCAACGATCACTCTGCACCCCAGTCTCCAACCCCTGCTCGATGCAACAGTCCTTTTGAGCCCCAATCTCCAATATCTGCTCTCAACAGTTCTTCTGTACCTCAGTCTGAAAACTCTGCTCTCTTCAATAATCCTTCTGCACCCGAGTCTCCAACCTCTGCTCTGTGTAACAGTCTTTCTGTACCTCAGTCTTCAACTTCTGCTCTGTATCAGTCCTGCGCCCCTGTCTCCCACATCTGCTCTCTGTAACTGTCCTTCTTCACCTCAGACTTCAACCTCTGTTCTTTGTAACAGTCCTTCTGCACCCCAGTGTCAACCTCTGTTATCTGCAAGGATCCTTCTGAATCCCAGTCTCCAACATCTGCTCTCTGCAAAAGTCATTCTGCACCCAAGTCTGGAAACTCTGCTGTCTCCAACAATCCTTCTGCACCCCAGTCTCCTAACTCTGCTCTCAGTAACAGTCCTTCTGCATCTCAGTCTCCAAACTCTGCTCCACGTAAGATCCTTCTGCAACCCAGTCTCCAAATTCTGCTCTCTGTAACAGCCCTTCTGCACCCCAGTCTACAAACTCTGCTCTCTGTATCAGTCCTTCTGCACCCCAGTTGCAAAACTTCTGCTCTTTGTAACAGTCCTTCTGCAGCTCAGTCTCCTACATCTGCTCTCTTCAACAGTCCGTCAGCTCCCCAGATTGCAACTTCTGTTTTCTGCAACAGTCCTTCTACACCCCAGTCTTTAACCTCTGGTATCTGCAACAGTTCTTCTGCACCCCAGTCTCCAAACTCTGCTCTCTGTAACAGTCCCTCTGCACCTCACTCTTTAACCTCTGCTCTCTGTATCACTCCTGCTTCACCTCGATCTACAATCTTTGCTCTCTGTAAGATCCTTCTGAAACCTTGTCTAAAAACTCTGCTCTCTGTAACAGTCCTTATTCACCTCAGTCTCCAAACTCTGTTCTTTGCAACACTCCTTATGCACCCCAGGCGCCAAACTCTACTCTCAGTAACAGTCCTTCCCTACCGCAGTCTCCAAACTCTTTTTTCTGTAACGGTCCTTCTGCACCCCAGTCTCCAACCTCTACTTTCTGTATCAGTCCTTCTGCACCCCAGTCTACAACATCTGCTCTATGTAACAGTCCTTCTTCACCTCATATCCAAACTCTGCTATCTGCGACAGTCCTTATGCACCCCAGTCTCTAACCTCTGCTGTCTGCAAAATTCCTACTGCACCAAGTCTGCAACGTGTGCTCTGTGTAACAGTCCTTCTGCAGGCAAGTCTCCAACTCTGCTCTCTGCAATTATCCTACTGTACCTCAGTCTTAAACCTCTGCTCTCTGCAACAGGCCATCTGCACCTCAGTCTCCAAATTCTGCTTTCTGCAACAGTCTTTCTTCACCCAAGTCTTCAACCTCTGCTCTCTGTAACGGTCCCTCTGTACCCCAATTTCCAACCTCTGCTTTCTGTAACAGTCCTTCTGCACCTCAGTCACCAAACTCTGCTCTCTGTAAGAGTCCTGCTGTACTTCAGTCTCCAACCTCTTCTCTCTGTTACAGTCCTTCTGCAACTCAGTCTGAAACCTCTGCTCTCTGCACTATTCTTCTGCCCCCCAGTCTCCAATCACTGCTCTCTGTAACATTCGTCCTGCACCACAGTCACCAACCATTCCTCTCTGTAAGATCTTTCTGCAACCCAGCCTCAAAACTCTGCTCTCTATAACAGTCGTTCTGCAACCCTGTCTCAGACCTCTGCTCTCTGTAGCAGGTCTTATGCACCCCAGTCTCCAGACTCTGCTCTCTTCTGCACGCCAGTCTACAAACTCTGCTCTCTGTAACAGTCGTTCTACACCCCAGTCTCACACCTCTGCTTTCTGTATCATAATTCTTCATCCTAGTCTCCAACGTCTGCTCTCTGTAACAGTCCTTCTGAAACTCAGTATCCAATTTCTGCTCTCTGTAATGATCCTTCTGTACCTCAGTCTCCAACCAATGCTCTCTGTAATAGGCCTTCTGCACTGCAGTCTCCAACCTCTGATCTCTGTAACAATTCTTCTGCAACCCAGTCTTCAAGCTCTACTCTCTGTTACAGTACTGCTGCACCCGAATCAAACCTCTGCACTCTGTAACAATCCTTCTGAACCCAAGTGTCAAAACTCTGCTCTCTTTAAAAGTTCTTCTGAACCAGAATCACCAAACTCTGCTCTCGGTAACACTCCTTATGCAATCCAGTCTCCATCCTCTGCTCTCTTTAAGAATCCTTCTGCACCCCAGTCTCCAACATCTGCTCTCTGCAATGATCCTTCTTCTCCCCAGGTTCCACCCTCTGCTCTCTGCAATGGTCCTTCTGCACCCCAGTCTACATACTCTGCTCTTTGTAACAGTCCTTCTGTAAAGCAGTCTCCAACCTCTTCTCTCTTTAACGGTCCTTCTGCACCCCAATTGCAAAACTCTTCTTTCTATAATAGTGCTTCTGCACCTCAGACTCCAACTTATGCTCTCTGTAACAGTCAATCTGCACCTCAGTCTGAAACCTCTGCTCTCTGCAATGATCCTTCTGTACCCCAGTCTACGAAGTGTGCTATCTATAACAGTCCTTTTGCGCCCCAGTCTCCAACATCTGCTCTCTGTAAAACGCCTTCTGCACTCCAGTTTCCAAACTCTGCTCTCTGTAAAAGGACTTCTGCACTGCAGTCTCCAACCTCTTTTCTCTGCAATGATATTTCTGCACACCAGTCTTCAACCTCTGCTCTCTGTAAGATTCTTCTGCACCTAAGTCTCCAACCTCTGCTCTCTGTATAAGTCCACATGCACCCCAGTATCTAACCTCTGTACTCTTTAACAATCTTAGGCACCTAAATCTCCAACTTCAGCTCTCTGCATTGGTCCTTCTGCACCCCAGTCTCCCAACTCTGTTCTCTGCAACAGTCCTTCTGCAAAACAGTCTCCAAAGTCTGCTTTCTGTATCAGTTCTTCTGTACCCCAGTCTCCAAACTCTGCTCTCTGTAACAGTCCTTCTGCACCTCAGTCTACAACCTCTGCTCTCTGTAACAGTCCTCCTGAAACCTAGTCTCCAACCTCTACTCTCTGCAACATTTCTTCTGCACCCCAGTCTCCAACCTGTGCTCTCTGTAACTGTCCTTCTGCATCCCAGTCTCCAACATCTGCTCTCTGTAAGTATCATTCTCTACCATATTCTCCAACCTCTGCACTCCTCAACAATTATTCCGCACCTCAGTCTCCAACCTCTGCTCTCTGCAACGATCCTTCTGCACCCCAGTCTTCAACCACTGGTCTCTGTAACAGTCCATATGCAACTCATTCTCCAACCTATGCTCTCTGTAAGATACTTCTGCACACCAGTCTACAACATCTGCTCTCTGCAAAGATCCTTTAGAACCCCAGTCTCCAACCTCTGCTCCCTGTAACAGTCTTTCTGTACAGCAGTTTCCAAACTCTGCTCTGTGTAACGGTCCTTCTACACCCCAGTCTCCAACCTCTACTTTCTGTATTAGTCTTTCTGCACCCCAGTCTCCAAACTCTGCTCTATGTAACAGTTCTTCTGCACCTCAGTCTCCAAACTCTACACTCTGCAACAGTCCTCTGCACCCAAGTCTCCACCCTCTGCTCTCGGTAACAGTTCTTCTGCACCCCAATCTACAAACTCTGCTCTCTGTAACACTTCTTCTGCACTCCAGTCTACACCCTGTGATCTCTGTAACAATTCGTCTGGACATCAGTCTCCAAACTCTGCTCTATACAACGTTCTTTCTGCTCCTCAGTCTCCAAACACTACTCTCTGTAAAAGTCCTTCTGCACCTCAGTCTCTAAACTCTGCTCTCTGTAAGATCCTTCTGCAACCAATTAGCCAAACTCTGCTCTCTGTATCAGTCCTTCTGCACCCCAATCTCCAAAGTATGCTCTCTATAACAGGCCTTCTGCACCACAGTCTTATAACTCTGCTCTCTTTAATAGGCCTTCTGCACCCAAGTCTCCAACCTCTGCTTTCTGCAGCGATCCTTCTGCACCCCAGGATCCAACATCTGCTCTCTGCAACAGTACTTCTGCACCTCAGTCTGAAAACGCTCCTCTCTGCAATTATCCTTCTGCACCCCAGTCTTAAACCTCTGCTCTTGTAACACTTCTTCTGCACCTCTGTCTCCAAAATGATCTCTGTAAGATCCTTCTGCAACCCAGTCTCGAAACTGTGCTATCTGTAACATTCCTTCTGCACCCCAGTCTTTAACCTCTGCTCTCTGCAACAGTCCTTCGGCACCCCATTCTCCAACCTCTACTCTCTGTAAGATCCTTCTGCACCACAGTCTTTAAACTCTTCTCTCTGTATTAGTACTTCTGCAACCAGGTCTCCAAACTCTGCTCTCTGCAATATTTCTTCTGCACCCAAGTCTCAAACCTGTGCTCTCTGTAATAGTCCTTCTGTACCCAAGATTCCAACATCTGCTCTCTGCAATGATCCTTCTTCTACCCAGTCTCCAAACTCTGCTCTCTGTAAAAGTCCTTTTGTATAGCAGTCTCCAACCTCTTCTCTTTTTAACGGTTTATCTGCTCACCAATTGCCAACCTCTGCCTTCTGTAACAGTCCTTCTGCACCCCAGTCTCCAAACTCTTCTCTCTGCAACGATCCTTCTGCACCTCAGTCTCCTACCTCTGCTCTCTGTAAAAGTCCTTCTGCACCTCAGTCTCCATTCTTTGCTCTCTGTAATGATCCTTCTCAACCCCAGTATCCAATCTCTGCTCTCTGTAACAATCCGTCTACACTTCTGTGTCCAACGTCTGCTCTCTGTAACAGTCCTTCTGCACACCAGTCTCAAAACTCTGCTCTCTGTAACAGTCCTTCTATACCGCAGTCTCCAAACTCTACTCTCTATAACGGTCCTTCTGCACCCCAATTGCAAAACTCTGCCTTCTGAAACAGTTCTTCTGAAACTCAGACTCCAACCTCTGCTCTCTTTAACAGACCTTCTAAGCCTCAGTCTGAAACCTCTGCTGTCTGCAACAATCCTTCTAAACCCCAGTCTCCAAACTGTGCTATCTGTAACAATCCTTCTGCACCCCAGTCTCCAACATCTGCTCTCTGTAACAGGTCTTCTTCAACTCAGTCACCAAAGTCTGCTCTCTGTATCAGGCCTTCTGCTCCCCAGTCTCCAACCTCTGCTCTCTGTAAGATGCTTCTGCACCCCGTTTTCCAAACTTTGCTCTCCGTAACAGTCATTCTGCACCTCAGTCTCCAACCTCATCCCTCTGCAACGGCCCTTCTGCACCCCAGTATCCAACCTCTGTTCTCTGCAGCAGTCATTCTTCACCCCAGTCTCAAACCTCTGCTCTCTGCTACAGTCCTTCTGCACCCCAGTCTCCATCTTCTGCTCTCTGCAACATCTCTTCTGCACCCAGTCTTTAAACTCTGCTCTCTATAACTATCCTTCTGCACCCCAGTCTCCAACGTCTGTTTTCTGAAACAGTGCTTCTGACCCCAGTCTCCAGCCTCTGCTCTCTGTAACATCCTTCTGCTCCCCAGTTTCCAAACTCTGCTCTAGGTGATATTCCTTCTTCACCCCAGTCTCCACACTCTGCTCTTTTTAACGGTACTTCTGTACCGCTGTCTCCAATAAATCTCTGCTCACTGCAACATTTCCTCTGCACCCCAGTCTCCAAACTGTGCTCTCTTTAACTGTCTTTCTGACCCCAGTCTCCAAACTCTGCTCTCTGTAATGATCCTTCTGCACCTCAGTCTCCAAACTCTGCTCTCTGCAACGATCCTTCTGCACCGCAGTTTCCAACCTCTGCTCTCTGAAAGGATCCCTCTGCACCCCAGTTTCCAACCTCTGCTCTCTGTTACAGTCCTTCTACACTTCAGTCTCCAACCTCTCCTATCTGTACCAATCCTTCTTCACCTCAGTCTCTAACCTCTGCTCTCTTTAACAGTCTTTCTGCACCTCAGTCTCTAAACTGTGCTCTCTACAACATTCCTTCTGCACCCCACTCTCCAACCTTTGCTCTCTGTAACATTTCTTCTGCACCCCCAATCTCGAAACTCTGCTCTCTGTAACAAACCTTCTGCACCTCAGTCTCCAACGTCTACTCTCTGTAACAGTCCTTCTGCAACCTAGTCTTCAACATCTGCTCTCTACAGCGGTCCTTCTGCAACAGTCTCCAAACTCTGCTCTCTCTAACAGTCCTTCTGTACCGCAGTCTCCAACCTCTTCTCTCTATAACTGTCCTTCTGCACCCCAATTTCCAACCTCTGCTTTCTGTAACAGTCCTTCTGCTCCTAAAATTCCAACCTCTGCTCTCTGTAACAGTCCTTCTAAGCCTCAGTCTGAAACCTCTGCTCTCTGCAACGATCTTTCTGCACCCCAGTCTCCAAAATGTGCTTTCTGTAACAATCCTTCTGCACCCCAGTCTGCAACCTCTTCTCTCTGCAACGATCATCATGCACCTCAGTCTCCAACCTCTGTTCTCTGCAAAGATCCTTCTGCACCACAGTTTCCAAACTCTGAACTCTGTAACAGTCTCCAACCTCTTTTCGCAGCTACAGTACTTCTGCAACCCAGTCTCCAACCTCTGCTCTCTGCAACATTTCTTCTGCACCCAAGTATTTAATCTGTGTTCTCTGTAACTGTCCTTCTGCACCCCAGTCTCCAAACTCAGCTCTCTTTTGCGATCCTTCTGCACCTCATTCTCTAACCTCTGCTCTCTGCAACGATCCTTCTGCACCTCAGTCTCAATCCTCTGCTCTCTGTAAGAATCCTTTTGCACCCCAGTCTCCAACCTCTCCTCTCTGTAAATGTCCTTCTTCACTTAAGTCTCCAAGTTCTGCAATCTGTAACAGTCATTCTGCACCCCAGTCTAAAAACTCTGCACTCAGAAATGATCTTTCTGCACCTTAGTCTCCAACCTCTGCTCTCTTTAATAATCCTTCTGCACGAAGTCTCCAACATCTGCTCTATGCAAGGATCCTTCTTATCTCCAGACTCCTAAATCTGCTCTCTGCAATGGTCCTTCTATTTCTCAGTTTCTAAAATATGCTCTCTGTAACAGTCCTTCTGCACCTCAGTCTCCAAACTCTGCTCTCTGAAACAGTCCTTCTGCACCCGTGTCTCCAATCTCTGCTCTCAGTAACAGTTCTTCTGCAATCTCCAAACTCTGCTCTCTGTGACACTCCTTCTGCACCCCAGTATCAACCCTCTACTCTCTGTAAAAGTCCTTCTGCACCTTAGTCTCCAACCTCTGCTTTCTCTAAGATCCTTCTGCTACCCATTCTCCATCGCTGCTTTCTGTAAGAGTCCTCTGCACCCCAGTCTCCAAACTTTGCTCTCTGTAACTGGCCTTCTGCACCCCAGTCTTAAAACTCTGCTCTTTGGAAAAGGCCTTCTACACCCCAGTCTCCTACCTGTGCTCTCTTCAACGATCCTTCTGCACCCCAGTCACCAAACTCTGCTCTCTGTAACAGTCCTTCTGCTACCCAG
The DNA here is from genome assembly GCF_052094955.1 of Ictidomys tridecemlineatus. NCBI lineage: Eukaryota > Metazoa > Chordata > Mammalia > Rodentia > Sciuridae > Ictidomys > Ictidomys tridecemlineatus. Next base: position 73,335 of record NW_027521873.1, on the reverse strand, counting down.
GATCCAACATCTGCTCTCTGAAACAGTCCTTTTGCACCTCAGTCTGAAAACTCGGCTCTCTGCAAAAATCCTTCTGCACCCGAGTTTCCAAACTTTGCTCTCTGTAACAGTTCTTCTGAGCATCAGTCTACAAAATGCTTTCTGTAAGATCCTTCTGCAATCAAGTCTCGAAATTGTGCTATCTGTAACAGTCCTACGGCACCCCAGTCTGCAAACACTGCTCTCTGTAACAGTCCTTCTGCACCCCAGTCTCCAACCTCTGCTCTCTGCAACAGTCCTTCTACATCCCAGTCTCCAACCTCTGCTCTCTGCTAAAGTACTTCTGCACCCCAGTCTCCAACATCTGCTCTCTGTATCAGTCCTTTTATACCTCAATCTCCAACCTCTGCTTTCTGCAGCATTCCTTTTACATCGCAGTAACCAAAATCTGCTCTGTGTAACGATCCTTCTGCATCTTAGTTTCCAACCTCTGCTCTCTGCAAAGATCTTTCTAAACCCCAGTGTCCAACCTCTGAAATCTGTATCAGTCCTTGTGCACCCCTGTCTTCAACCTCTGCCATCAGTAGCAGTTCTTCTGCATCCCAATCTCCAAACTCTACTCTCTGTAACACTCCTTCTGCACCCCAGACTCCAACCCCTACTCTCTGTAAAAGTCCTTGTGCACCTAAGTCTCCAAACTCTGCTCTCTGTAAGATCCTTCTACAACCCATTCTCCAAACTCTGCTCTCTGTAAGAGTCTTCTGCACCCCAGTCCCCAAACTCTGCTCTCTGTAACAGGCCTTCTGAACCCCAGTCTTCAAACTCTGCTCTCTGTAACAGGCCTTCTGCACCCCAGTCTCTAACCTGTGCTCTCTGCAACAATCCTTCTGCACCCCAGTCTCCAAACTCTGCTCTCTGTTTCAGTCCTTCTGAACCCCAAGATCCAACATCTGCTCTCTGAAACAGTCCTTCTTCACCTCAGTCTGAAAACACGGCTCTCTTCAAAAATCCTTCTGCACCCGAGTTTTCAAACTTTGCTGTGTGTAACAGTCCTTCTGAACCTCAGTCTACAAAATGCTCTCTGTAAGATCCTTCTGCAGCCCAGTCGCGAAATTGTGCTATCTTAACAGTCCTTCTGCACCCCCGTCTCCAAACTCTGCTCTCTGTAGCAGGCATTCTGCATATCAGTCTCCAATCTCTGCTCTCTGTAACAGGCCTTCCGCACCACAGTCTCCAAGCTCTTCTCTCTGCAACGATCATTCTTCACTTCAGTCTCCAACATCTGCTCTCTGCAACAGTCCTTCTGCACCCCAGTCTCCAAACTCTACTTTCCGTATCAGTTATTCTGCACCCCAGTCTAAAACCTCTGCTCTCTGTAACAGTCCTTCTGAACCTCAGTCTCAAACCTCTTCTCTCTGCAACAGTCCATCTGCACCCCAGTGTCCAACCTCTGCTCTCAGCAAACGTCTTATTATACCCCAGTATCCAACATCTGCTCTTTGCAACGATCTTTCTGCATCCCAGTATCCAACCTCTGTTCTCTGCAACATTTCTTCTGCACCCCAGTCTCCAACCTGTGCTCTCTGAAACTATGCTATTGCACCCCGGTGTCCAAACTCTGCTCTCTGTAGCGATCCTTCTGCATCTCAGTCTCCAACCTCTGTTCTTTAGAACGATTCTTCTGCATCTCAGTCTCCAACATCTGCTCTCTGCAATGGTCCTTCTGCACCCCAGTCTCCAAACGCTGCTCTCTGTAACAGTTCTTCTGTAGGAAAGTCTCCAACCTCTTCTCTCTATAATGGTAATTCTGCACCCCAATTTCCAAACTCTGCTCTCTTTATCATTCCTTCTAAGCCTCAGTCTGAAACTTCTGCTCTCTGCAACAATCCTTCTATACCCAAGTCTCCAAACTATGCTATCTGTAACAATCCTTCTGCACCCCAGTCCCCAACATGTGCTCTCTGTAACAGGTCTCCTGCTACCCAGTCTCCAAACTCTGCTCTCTTTAACAGGCCTTCTGCACCCCAGTCTCCAACTTCTGATCTCTGCAACGATCCTTCTGCATCCCAGTCTCCAATGTCTGCACTCTGTAAGATTCTTCTGCACCCCGTTCTCCAAACTCTGCTCTCCGTAACAGTCATTCTGCACCTCATTCTACAACCTCATCTCTCTGCAACGGCCCTTGTGCACCTCAGTATCCAACCTCTGTTCTTTGCAGCTGTCCTTCTAAATACCAAGCTACAAATTCTGCTCTCTGTAACAGTCCTTCTGCACCCCAGTCTCCAAACTCTACTTTCCGTATTTGTTATTCTGAACCCCAGTCTAAAACGTCTGCTGTCTTTAACAGTCCTTCTGCACCTCAGTCTCCAACCTCTGCTCTCTGCACCAGTCCTTCTGCACCCCAGTCTCCAACCTCTGCTTTCTGCAACCGTCTTATTATACCCCAGTATCCAACATCTGCTCTGTACAATGATCCTTCTACACCCCAGTTTCCAACCTCTGCTCTCTGCTACAGTACATCTCCACCCCAGTCACCAACCTCTGCTCTCTTCAACATTTCTTCTGCACCCCAGTCTCCAGCCTATGCTCTCTGAAACTATCCTACTGCACCTCCTCTTTAAAATCTGCTCTCTGTAGAGATCCTTCTGCACTTCAGTCTCCAACTTCTGCTCTCTGCAACGATCCTTCTGCATTCCAGTCTCCAACCTCTGCTCTCTGCTACAGTCCTTCTGCACCCCAGTCTCCATGTTCTGCTCTCTGTAACAGTCCTTCTGCACATCAGTGTCCAACCTCTGCTCTCTGTAAGGATCCTTCTGCACCTCATGTCCAAACTCTGCTGTCTGTAACAGGCCTTCTGCACCTCAGTCTCCAACCTCTTTTTTCTGTAACAGTTCTTCTGAACCCTAATCTCCAAACTCTGCTCTCTGTAACACTCCTTCTGCACCCCAGTCTCCATCCTCTACACTCTGTAAGAATACGTTGACACCCCTGTCTCAAAGCTCTCCTCTCTGTAAAAGTCCTTCTGCACCTCAGTATCCAACCTCTGCAATCTGTAACGGTCCTACTGCACCCCAGTCTCCATCTTCTGCTCTCTGTATCAGTCCTTCTGCACACAAGTCTCCAAACTCTGCTCTCTGCAACATTTCTTCTGCACCCCAGTCTCCAACCTGTGCTCTCTGTGACAGACCTTCTGCACCCCAGACTCAAACATCTGCTCTCTGTAACAAGTCTTCTGCAACTCAGTTTCCAATGTCTGCTCTCTGTAACAGGCCTTCTGCACCACAGTCTCAAACCTCTTCTCTCTGCAACAATTCTTCTGCAACTCAGTCTTCAACCTCTGGTCTCTGCAACAGTCTTCTGCACCCCAGTCTCCAACCTCTGCTCTCTATGAGATCCTTCTCCACCCCGTTCTCCAAACTTTGCTCTCTGTAACAGTCATTCTGAACCTCATTCTCCAACCTATTCTCTCTGCAACGGCCCTTCTGCACCCCAGTATCCAACCTCTGTTCTCTGCAGCAGTTTTTCTGAACCCCAGGCTACAAACTCTACTCTCTGTAACAATACTTATGCACCTCAGTCTCCAAACTCTACTTTCCGTATCCGTTATTCTGGACCCCAGTCTGAAATCTCTGCTCTCTCTATCAGTCATTCTGCACCTCAGTCTCCAAACTCTGCTCTCCGCAACAGTCCTTCTGCACCCCAGTTTCAAACTTCTGCTCTGTGCAAAAGTCCTTCTACACACCAGTCTCCAACATCTGCTCTCTGCAACGATCCTTCTGCATCCCAGTCTCCAACGTCTGCTCTCTGCAACAGTCCTTCTACACCCCAGTCTACAATCTCTGCTCTCTGCTACAGTCTTTCTGCACCCCAGTCTCCAACCTCTGTTCTCTTCAACATTTCTTCTGCACCCCAGTCTCTAACCTATGCTCTCTGTAACTATCCTACTGCACCCCGGTCTCCAAACACTGCTCTCTGTAGTGATCCGTCTGCACCTCAGTTTCCAACCTCTGCTCTCTGCAATTATCCTTCTGCACCCCAGTCTCCAACGTCTGTTCTCTGCAACAGTCATTCTGACCCCAGTCTCCAGCCTCTGCTCTCTGTAACATCTTTTCCCACCCAGTTTCCAAGCTCTGCTCTAGGTGACATTCCTTCTGCACCCAAGTCTCTACCCTCTGCTCTTTGTAATAGTACTTCTGTACCGCAGTCTCCAATCTCTGCTCACTGCAACATTTCTTCTGCACCCCAGTCTCCAAACTGTGGTCTCTGTAACTGTCTTTCTGACCACAGTCTTCAACCTCTGCTCTCTGTAACGATCCTTCTGCACCTCAGTCTCCAACCTCTGCTTTCTGCAAAGATCTTTCTGAACCACAGTTTCCAAACTCTGCACTCTGTAACAGTCCTTCTACACCTAGTCTCCAACCTCTTCTCTCTGTAACAATCCTTCTGCACCTCAATCTCCAACCTCTGATCTCTGTAACAGTCCTTCTGCACCTCAGTCTCCAACCTCTGCTTTCTGCAAAGATCTTTCTGAACCACAGTTTCCAAACTCTGCACTCTGTAACAGTCCTTCTACACCTAGTCTCCAACCTCTTCTCTCTGTAACAATCCTTCTGCACCTCAATCTCCAACCTCTGCTCTCTGTAACAGTTCTTTTGCATCCCAATCTCGAAACTCTGCACTCTATAACAGTCTTCTAAACAGCAGTCTCCAACCTCTTTTTTCTGAATCTATCCTTCTGAACCTCAGTCTCCAACCTCTGCTCTCTGCAACAGTCCTTCTGCACCCCAGTCTCCAGACTCTGCTCTTTGTAAGATCTTTTTGCATCACTTTCTCCAAACTCTCCTCTCTGTAACAGTCCTTCTGAAACCCAGTATCCAAACTCTGCTCTCTGTTAAAGTTCTTCTGCACCTCAGTCTCCAAACTTTGCTCTCTGTAACCGTCCCTCTGTAACGCAGTCTCCAACCTCTGCTCTCTGTATAAATTCTTCTTCAACTCAGTCTCCAGTTTCTGCTATTTGTAACAGTCCTTCTGCACACTAGTCTCCAAAATCTGCTCTCTACAACGGTCCTTCTGCACCAAAGTCTCCAAACTCTGCTCTCTCTAACAGTCCTTCTGTACTGCAGTCTCCAAACTCTTCTCTCTATAACGGTCCTGCTGCACCCTAATTGCCAAACTCTGCTTTCTGTAACAGTCCTTCTGCACCTCACATTCCAAACTGCTGTCTGTATGAGTCCTTCTAAGCCTCAGTCTGAAACCTCTGCTGTCTGCCAGAATCCTTCTGCACCCCAGTCTCCAACCTCTACTCTCTGTAACAGGTCTTCTTCACCTTAGTCTACAAACTCTGCTCTCTGTAACAGGCCTTCTGCTCCCTAGTCTCCAACATCTTCTCTCTGCAATGATCTTTCTGCACCTCAGTCTCCAACATCTGCTCTCTTCAATAGTCCTTCTAAACCGCAGTCTCCAACCTATGCTCTCTGAAATGATCCTTCTGCATTCCAGTCTCCAAAACTGCTCTCTGCAACAGTCCTTCAACACCCTAGTCTACAACCTGTGCTCTCTGCTTCAGTACTTCTGCACCCCAGTCTCCAACCTCTGCTCTCTGCAGCATTTCTTCTGCACCCAAATCTCAACTTGTGCTCTCTGAAACTGTCCTGCTGCACCCCAGTCTCCAACCTCTGCTCTCTTTAGCAATCCCTCTGAACGTCATTTTTTAACCTCTGCTCTCTTCAATGATCCTTCTGCACCCCAGTCTCCATCGTCTGCTCTCTGTAAGAATCCTTAAACATCCCAGTATCCAAATGCTGCTCTTTGTAAAAGTCCTTCTGCACCTCAGTCTCCAAGTTCTGCAATCTATAACAGTCCATCTGCACCCCAGTCTAAACCTCTGCACATAGAAATGATCTTTCTGAACCACAGTCTCCAACCTCTGCTCTCTTTAATAGTCCTTATGCACCCCAGTCTCCAACATCTGCTCTGTGCAATGATCCTTCTTCACCCCAGGCTTCAACCTCTGCTCTCTGCAACGGTCCTTCTACATCCCAGTTTCCAAAATCTACTCTCTGTACCAGTCCTTCTGCACCTCAGTATCGAAACTCTGCTCTCTGAAACAGTCCTTCTGCACCCCTGTCTCCAATCTCTGCTCTCAGTAACAGTTCTTGTTCACCCCTATCTCCAAACTCTGCTCTCTGTAACACTCCTTCTGCACCCCAGTCTCCACCCTCTACTCTCTGTAAAAGTCCTTCTGCACCTCAGTCTCCAACCTCTGCTCTCTGTAAGATCCTTCTGCAACCCATTCTCCAAACGCTGCTCTCTGTAAGAGTCTTCTGCACCCCAATCTCTAAACTCTGCTCTCTGTAACAGGCCTTTTCCACCCCAGTCTTCAAACTCTGCTCTCTGTAACAAGCCTTCTGCACCCCAGTCTCCAACCTCTGCTCTCTGCAACGATCTTTCTTCTACCCAGTCTCCTAACTCTGCTCTCTGTAAAAGTCCTTTTGTATCGCAGTCTTCAACCTCTTTTCTTTGTAACAGTCTATCTGCTCCCAAATTTCCAACCTCTGCTTTCGGTAACAGTCCTTCTGCACCTCAGTCTCCAAACTCTTCTCTCTCAAACGATCTTTTTACAACTCAGTCTCCAAACTCTGCTCTCTGTAAAAGTCCTTCTGCACCTCAGTCTCCATCCTGTGCTCTCTGTAATTGTCCTTCTGCACCCCAGTCTCCAATATCTGCTCTCTGTAACAATCCTTCTGCACCTCTGTCTCCAATGTCTGCTCTCTATAAAAGGCCTAATGCACCCCAGTCTTTTATATAGGCTCTCTGCAACGGTCCTTCTGCACCGAAGTCTCCAAACTCTGCTCTCTGTAACAGTCCTTCTGTACTGCAGTATCAAAACTCTTCTCTCTATAACGGTCCTTCTGCACCCCAATTTCCAACCTCTGCTCTTTTAACACTCCTTTTATGCCTCGGTCTGAAACTTCTGCTCTCTGCAACAATCCTTCTAAACAACAGTCTCCAAACTGTGTTATCAGTAACAATCCTTCTGCACCCCAGTCTCTAACATTTGCTCTCTGTAACAGGTTTTCTGCAACCCAGTCTCTAAACTCTGCTCTCTGTAACAGGCCTTCTGCACCCCATCTCCAACCACTTCTCTCTGCAAAAGTCCTTCTACACCCCAGTCTCCAACTCTGCTCTCTGCATAGATCCTTCTGCATCCCAGTCTCCAACGTCTGCTCTCTGTAAGATCATTCTGCACCCCGTTCTCCAAATTTTGCTCTCTGTAACAGTCATTCTGCACCTCAGTCTCCAACCTCATCACTCTGCAACGGCTCTTGTGCACCCCAGTATCCAACCTCTGTTCTCTGCAGCTGTCCTTCTGAACCCAGGCTACACACTATGCTCTCAGTAACAGTCCTTCTGCACCCCATTTTCCAAACTCTAATTTCCATATCAGTTATTCTGCACCCCAGGCTAAATCCTCTGCTCTCTGTAATAGTCGTTGTGAACCTCAGTCTCCAGCCTCTGCTATCAGCAAACGTCTTATTATGCCCCAGTATCCAACATCTGCTCTCTGCAACGATCCTTCTGTATCCCAGTCTCCAAGTCTGCTCTCTGCAACAGTCCTTTTACACCCCAGTCTCCAACTTCTGCTCTCTGCTACAGTCCTTCTGCAACCCAATCTCCAACCTCTGCTCTCTGCAACATTTCTTCAGCACCCCAGTCTCCAACCTGTGCTCTCTGAAACTATCCTATGAACACTGGTCCTCAAACTCTGCCCTTCTGCACCTCAGTCTTCAACTTCTGCTCTCTGCAACGATCCTTCTGCATCCCAGTCTCCCACATCTGCTCTCTGCAATGGTTTTTCTGCACCACAGTCTCCATACTCTGCTCTCTGTAACAGTCCTTCTGTACGGCAATCTCCAAAGTCTTCTCTCTATAACGGTCCTTCTGCACCCCAATTTCCAACCTCTGCTCTCTGCAACAGTCTTTCTGCACCTCATTCTCCAAACTCTGCTCTCTGCAACAGTCCTTCTGCACCCCAGTCTCCAACCCGTGCTCTCTGCAAAAGTCTTATTATACCCCAGTATCCAACATCTGATCTCTGCAACGATTTTTCTGCATCCCAGTCTCAAACGTCTGCTCTCTGCAACAGTCCTTCTACACCCCAGACTCCAACCTCTGCTCTATGCTACAGTTCTTCTGCACCCCAGTCTTCAAACTCTGCTCTCTGCAACATTTCTTTTGCACCCCAGTCTCAAACCTGTGCTCTCTGAAACTATCCTACTGCACCTCGGTCTCCAACCTCTGCTCCCTGCATTGATCCTTCTGCATCCGAATCTCCAAACTCTGCTCTCTGCAACAATACTTCTGCATCCCAGTCTCCAAGCTCTGCTCTCTGTAACAGTCCTTCTGCACATCAGACTCCTACCTCTGCTCTCTGTAACAGTCCTTCTAAGCCTCAGTCTGAAACTTCTGCTCTCTGCAACAATCCTTCTGCACCCCAAACTACAAACTTTGCTCTCTGTAACAGTCATTCTGCACGCCAGTCTCCAAACTCTAATTTCCATGTCATTAATTCTGCACCCCAGTCTAAAACCTCTAATCTCTGTAAAAGTCCTTGTGTACCTCAGTCCCCAAACTCTGCTCTCCGCAACAGTACTTCTGCACGCCAGTCTCAAAACTCTGCTCTGTGCAAAAGTCCTTCTACACACCAGTCTCCAACATCTGCTCTCTGCAACGATCCTTCTGCATCCCAGTCTCCAACGTCTGCTCTCTGCAACAGTCCTTCTACACCCCAGTCTTCAACCTCTGCTCTCTGCTACAGTCCTTCTGCACCTCGGTCTCAAATCTCTGCTCTCCTCAACATTTCTTCTGCACCCCAGTCTCCAACCTGTACTCTGTAACTATCCTACTGCACCGCGGTCTCAAAACTCTGCTCTCTGTAGCGATCCTTCTGCACCTTAGTCTCTAAATTCTGTTCTCTGCAACAATCCTTCTGAGCCCCAGTCTCTAACGTCTGTTCTCTGCAACAGTCTTTCTGACCCCAGTGTCCAGCCTCTGCTCTCTGTAACATCCTTCTGCACCCCAGTTTCCAAACTCTGCTCTCTGTGACATTCCTTCTGCACCCCAGTCTTTACCCTCTGCTCTTTGTAACAGTACTTCTGCACCGCAGTCTCCAAATTCTGCTCTCTGTAACTGTCTTTGTGACCCCAGTCTCCAACCTCTGCTCTCTGTAACGATCCTTCTGCACCTCAGTCTCCAAACTCTGCTTTCTGCAACGATCCTTCTGCACCTCAGTTTCCAACCTCTGCTCTCTGAAACGATCCTTCTGGACCACAGTTTCTAACCTCTGCACTCTGTAACAGTCCTTCTACAACTAGTATCAAACCTCTTCTCTCTGTACCAATTTTTCTGCACCTCAGTCTCCCACCTCTGCTCTCTGTAACAGTCCTTCTGCACCTCATTCTCCAAACTCTGCTCTCTGTAACTGGCTTACTGCACCCCAGTCTCCAACCTCTGCTCTCAGTAACAGTTCTTCTTCACCCCAATCTCGAATCTCTGCTCTTTGTAACAGTCTTTCTGCACCCCAGTCTCCAACATCTTTTCTCTGCAACGATACTTCTGAACCTCAGTCTCAAATCTCTGCTCTCTGCAACAGTCCTTCTGCACCCTAGTCTTCAGACTCTGCTCTCTTTAAGATCCTTTTGCATCCCTTTCTCCAACCTCTCTTCTCTGTAACAGTCCTTCTGCACCCCAGTATCCAACCTCTGCTCACTGTAAAAGTCCTTCTGCATCTCAGTCTTTAAACGTTGCTCTCTGTAATGGTCCTTCTGCACCCTAGTCTTCAACATCTGCTCTCTACAACAGTCCTTCTGCACCAAAGTCTTCAAACTCTGCTCTCTATAACGGTCCTTCTGCACCCCAGTTGCCAACCTCTGCTTTCTGTAACAGTCCTTCTGCACCTCAGATTCCAACCTCTGCTCTCTGTAAAAGTCCTTCTAAGCCTCAGTCTGAAACCTCTGATGTCTGCAACAATCCTTCTGCCCACCAGTCTTTAACCTATGCTCTCTTTAACAGTCCTTCTGCACCATATCTTCCACCTCTGCTCTCTGTTACAGTCTTTGTATACCGCAGTCTCCAACTTCTGCTCTTTGTAACAGTCCTTCTGCACCTCAATTTCCAACCTCTGTTTTCTGTAACATTTCTTCTGCACCCTAGTCTCCAACATCTTCTCTCTACAATGGTCATTCCGCACCAAAGTCTCCAAACTCTGCTCTTTCTAACAGTCCTTCTGTACCGCAGTCTCCAACCTCTTCTCTCTATAAAGGTCCTTCTGCACCGCAATTGCCAACCTCTGCTTTCTGTAACAGTCCTTCTGCACCTCAGATTCCAATCTCTGCTCTCTGTAACAGTCCTTCTAAGCCTCAGTCTGAAACCTCTGCTGTCTGCAACAATCCTTCTGCACCCCAGTCTCCAAACTGTGCTATCTGTAACAATCCGTCTGCACCCCAGTCTCCAACCTCTGCTCTCTGTAACAGGTCTTCTGTACCCCAGTCTCCAGCCTCTGCTCTCTGTAACAGGCCTTCTGCTCCCCAGTCTCCAACCTCTTCTTTCTGAAACGATTCTTCTGCACCTCAGTCTCCAACCTCTTCTCTCTGCAACAGTTTTTCTAAACCGCAGTCTCCAACCTCTGTTCTCTGCAATGATACTTTTGCATCCCAGTCTCCAACAACTGCTCTCTGCAACAGTCCTTTTGCACCCCAGTCTACAAACTCTGCTCTCTGCTACAGTACTTCTGCACACCAGTCTTCAACCTCTGCTCTCTGCAACATTTCTTCTGCACCCAAGTCCTCAACCTGTGCTCTCTGTAATTGTCCTGCTGCAACCCAGTCTCCAAAATCTGTTCTCTGTAGCGATCCTTCTGCACCTCATTCTCCAACCTCTGCTCCCTTCAACGATCCTTCTGCACCCCAGTCGCCATTCTCTGCTCTCTGTAAGCATCCTTTTGCACCCCAGTCTCCAACTTCTCCTCTCTGTAAAAGTCATTCTGCACCTCAGTCTCCAAGTTCTGCAATCTGTAACAGTCCTACTGCACACCAGTCTCAAAACTCTGCACTCAGAAATGATCTTTCTGCACCTCAATCTCCAAACTCTGCTCTCTTTAACAGTTTTTCTGCACCCCAGTCTCCAACATCTGCTTTCTGCAATGATCCTTCTTCTCCCCAGGCTCCAACCTCTGCTCTCTGCATCAGTCCGTCTACATCCCAGTTTCCAAAATCTGCTCTCTGTAACAGTCCTTCTGCACCTCAGTCTCCAAACTATGCTCTCTGAAACAGTCATTCTGAACCCCTGTCTCCAACCTCTGCTCTCAGTAACAGTTCTGCACCCCAATCTTCAAACTCTACTCTCTGTAGCACTCCTTCTGCACCCCAGTCTCCAACCTCTACTCTCTGTAACAGGCCTTCTGCACCCCATTCTCCAACCTCTGCTCTCTGTAACAGCCCTTCTGCACCCCAGTCTCCAACCTGTGCTCTCTGCAATGATCCTTTTGCATCCCAGTCTCCAAACTCTGCTCTCTGTAACAGTCCTTCAGCACTCCATGATCCAACATCTGCTCTCTGAAACAGTCCTTCTGCACCTCAGTCTGAAAACTCGGCTCTCTGCAAAAATCCTTCTGCACCCAAGTTTCCAAACTTTGCTCTCTGTAACAGTGCTTCTGAACCTCAGTCTACAAAATGTTCTCTGTAATATCCTTCTGCAATCCAGTCACGAAATTGTGCTATCTATAACAGTCCTTCTGCACCTCAGTCTACAAACCCTGCTCTCTGTAACAGGCCTTCTGCACCCCAGTCTTCAAACTCTGCTCTCTGTAACAGGCCTTCTGCACCCAGTCTCCAACCTCTTCTCTCTTCAAGGATCTCTCTTAACCTCAGTCTCCAACCTCTGCTTTGTGCAACACTCTTTCTGTACCCCAGTCTCCAACATCTGCTCTCTGTAACAATCCTTCTGCAACTGAGTCTCCAACCTCTGCTCTCTGCAACGGTTCTTCTGCACCCCAGTCTCCACACTCTGTTCTCTGAAACAGTCCTTCTGCAAACCAGTCTCCAAACTCTGCTCTCTGAAACAGTCCTTCTGCAAACCAGTCTCCAAACTCTGCTCTCTGCAAAAGTCCTTCTGCACCTCAGTCTCCAAACTCTGCTCTCTGCTACAGTACTTCTGCACCCCAGTCTCCAACATCTGCTCTCTGTATTAGTCCTTTTGCACCTCAGTCTCCAACCTCTGCTCTCTGCAGCAGTCCTTTTACTCCCCAGTAACCAAAATCTGCTCTGTGTAACGATCCTTATACACCTTAGTTTCCAACTTCTGCTCTCAGCAACGATCCTCCTTCACTTCAGTCTCCAAATCTGATCTCTGTATCAGTCCTTCTGCAACCACAGTCTCAAACCTCTGCTCTCTGTTACGATCCTTCTGCACCTCATCTCCAAATTCTGCTCTCTGTAAAAGTCCTTCTGCACCTCAGTCTCCAAACCTCTGCTCTCTTGAACAGTCCTTCTGCACCCCAGTCTCCAACATCTTCTCTCTGCAACGATCCTTCTTTTCCCCACGCTCCAATCTCTGCTCACAGCAACGGTCCTTATACACCCCAGTTTCAAACTCTGCTCTCTGTAACACTCTTTCTGCACCCAGTCTTCACCCTCTACTCTATGTAAAAGTCCTTCTACACCTCTGTCTCCAACCTCTGTTCTCTGTAAGATCCATCTGCCACGCATTCTCCTAATGCTGCTCTCTGTAACAGTCCTTCTGCACCCAAGTCTCCAAACTCTGCTCTCTGTAACAGGCCTTGTGCACCCCAGTCTCCAACCTGTGCTCTCTGCAACTATCCTTCTGTACCCCAATCTCAAACTCTTCTCTCTGCGACAGTCCTTCTGCACCCCAGGATACAACATCTGCTTTCTGCAACAGTTTTTTCTGCACCTAAGTCTGAAATCTCTGCTCTCTGCCTCAATTCTTCTGCACCCCAGTTTCCAACCTTTGCTCTCTGTAATAGTCCTTCTGAATTTCAGTCGCCAAAATGCTCTCTGTAAAATCTTTGTGCAACCCAGTCTCAAAATTGTGCTATCTGTAACATTCTTTCTGCACACCAGTCTCCAAACTCTGCTCTCTGTGTAACAGGCCTTCTGCACCCAAGTCTCCAACCTCTTCTCTCTGCAACTATCCTTCCTCACCTCAGTCTCCAAAATATGCTCTCTGCAACAGTCCTTCTGGACCCCAGTCTCCAAACTCTTCTCTCTGTAACAATTCTTCTGCACCCCGGTCTCCAAACTTTGCTCTCTGTAAAAGTCCTTCTCTACTGCAGTCTCCAAACTCTGCTCCCTGTAACGGTCCTTCTGAACCCCAGTCTCCAACCTCTGCTTTTTGTATCAGTTCTTCTGCACCCCAGTATCCAACCTCTGCTCTCTGTATCAGTCCTTTTGCACCTCACTCTCCAACCTCTGTTTTCTGCAGAAGTCTTTTTACACCCCAGGAACCAAATTCTGCTCTGTGTAACTATCCTTCTGCACCATAGTTTCCAACCTCTGCTCTGTGCAACAATCCTTCTGCACCCCAGTATCCAAACTCTGTTCTCTGTATCATTCCTTCTGCACCACAGTCTCCAAACTCTGCTCTCTGCATCCGTCCTTATGCACTCAAGTCTCCAAACTCTGCTCTCTGCATCAGTCCTTATGCACTCAAGTCTCCAAACTCTGCTCTCTGCAACATTTCTTCTGCACCCCAGTCTCCAACCTGTACTCTCTGTAACTGTATTTCTGCAACTAAGTCTCCAACCTCTGCTCTCTGTAACAGTCCTTCTGCACCCCAGTCTCCATCATCTGCTCTCTGCAACTATCCTTCTTCTACCCAGTCTCAAAACTCAGATCTCTGTAAAAGTCCTTTTGTATCGCAGTCTCCAAACTCTTCTCTTAGTAAGGGTCCATCTGAACCCCAATTGCCAACCTCTGCTTTCTATAAAAGTCCTTTTGCACCTCAGACTCCAACCTCTCCTCTCTGTAACAGTCCTTCTAAGGCTCAATCTGAAACCTCTACTCTCTACATCTATCCTTCTACACCCTAGTCTCCAAACTGTACTATCTCTAAAATCCTTCTGCACCCCAGTCTCCAACATCTGCTCTTTGTAACAGGTCTTCTGCAACCCAGTCTCCAAACTCTGCTCTCTGTAACAGTCCTTCTGCACCTCAGTCTCCAACCTCATCACTCTGCAACGGACCTTCTGCTCCCTAGTCTCAAACCTCTGCTCTCTGCAAGGATTATTCTGCATCCCATTCTCCAACGACTGCTCTCTGCAACAGTCCTTCTACACCAAAGTCTCCAACCTCTGCTCTCTTCTAAAGTCCTTCTGCATCCCAGTATCCAACCTCTGTTCTCTGCAACATTTCTTCTGCAAACCAGTCTCCAAACTGTACTTTCTGTAACTATCCTACTGCACCTTGGTCTCCAAACTCTGCTCTCTGTAGCGATCCTTCTTCACCTCAGTCTCCAACTTCTGCTTTCTCTAACTATCTTTCTGCACCCCCAGTCTCCAAACTCTGCTCTCGGCAACAGTCCTTCTGCACCCCATACTCCAAGCTCTGCTCTCTGTAACAGTCCTTCTGCACATCAGTGTCCAAAATCTGCTCTCTGTAACAATCTTTCTGCACCTCAGTCTTCAACCTCTTCTCTCTGCAATGATCCGTTGGCACCACGGTCTCCAACCTCTGCTCTCTTTATCAGTTCTTCTGAACCCCAATCTCCAAACTCTGCTCTCTGTAACACACCTTCTGCACCCCATTCTCTACCCTCTGCTCTCTGTAAGAATCATTTGACACCCCAGTCTCCAACCTCTCTTCTTTGTAAAAGTCTTTCTGAACCTCAGTATCCAACCTCTGCAATCTGTAAAGTTCCTTCTGCACCCCAGTCTCCAACCTCTACTCTCTGAAACGATCCTTCTGCACCTCAGTCTCCAACCTCTGCTCTCTGTAACTGTCCTTCTGCACCCCAGTCTCCAACATCTGCTCTCTGCAACGATCCTTCTTCTTCCAAGCTCCAAGCTCTGCTCTGTGCAACGGTCCTTCTGCATCCCAGTTTTCAACATCTGCTCTCTGTAATAGTCTTTCTGCACCTCATTCTACAAACTCTGCTCTCTGCAACAGTCCTTCTGCACCCCAGTCTCCAACCTCTGCTCTCAGTAACAGTTCTTCTGCACCACAATCTCAAAATTCTCCTCTCTGTAACACTCATTCTGCATCCCAGTCTCCACACTCTGATCTCTGTTACAATCCTACTGGACCTCAGTCTCAAACCTCTACTCTCTTTATCAGTTCTCCTACACTTCCGTTTACAAATTTGTTCTCTGCAATAGTTCTTCTGCACCCCAGTTCTAACCACTGCTCTCTGCAACATTTCTTCTGCTCCCAAGTCTCCGAACTGTCCTTTCTGTAACATTGTTTTTGACCCCAGTCTCCAACCTCTGCTCTCTGTAAAGATCCTTCTGCACCTCAGTCTCCAAACTCTGATCTCTGCAACGATCCTTCTGCACCTCAGGTTCCAACGTCTGCTCTCTGCAATGATCCTTCTGTACCCTAGTTCCCAACCTCTGCTCTCTGTAACAGTACTTCTTCACCTAAGTTGCCAACCTCTCCTCTCTGTACCAATCCTTCTGCACCTCAGTCTCCAACCTCTGCTCTCTGTAACAGGCCTTCTACACCCCAGTCTCCAACCTCTGCTCTCTGTAACAGTTCTACTGCACCACAGTCTCGAACCTCTACTCTCTGTAACAGTCCTTCTGCACCCGAGTCTCCAACCTCTGCTCTCTGTAACAATCCTTCTGCACCCCAGTCTCCAACCTCTGCTCTCTATACAGTTTTTCTGCACCCCAATCTCCAAACTCTGCTGTCTGTATCACTCCTTCTGAACCAAAGTCTCCATCCTCTGCTCTCTGTAAGAATCCTTCTGCACCCCAGTCTCCATCCTCTGTTCTCTGTAAAAGTCCTTCTGCACCTCAGTCTCCAACCTCTGCTGTCACTAACGGTTTTTCTGCACCCCAGTCTCTAACCTCTGCTCTCTGTAACGATCTATCTGCAACTCAGTCTCCAACCACTGCTCTCCTCTACAGTCCTTCTTCACCCCAGTCTCAAAAATCTGCTCTATGTAACAGTCCTTCTGCACCCTAGTCTCCAACATCTGCTCTCTGAAAGGATCCTTTTTCTACCCCTTCTCCAACTCCTGCTCTCTGTAACAGTCCTTTTGTATCGCAGTCTCCAACCTCTTCTATTTGTAAAGGTCCTTCTGCTCCCCAATTTCCAGCCTCTGCTTTCTGTAACACTCTTTCTGCACCCCAGTCTCCAGACTCTGCTCTCTGGAAGATCATTTTTCATCCCAGTCTCCAAACTCTGCTCTTTGTAGCAGTTTTTCTACACCCCAGTATCCAAACTCTTCTCTCTTTAAAAGTCCTTCTGCACCTCAGTCTCCAAACTTTGCTCACTATAATGGTACTTCTGCACCCCAGTCTCCAACCTCTGCTCTCTGTAACAATCCTTCTGAACCTAAGTCTCCAAGGTCTGCTCTCTGTAACAGTTCTTCTTTACCCCAGTCTCCAACATCTGCTCTCTGCAACGGTTCTTCTGCACCCCAGTCTCCAAACTCTGCTCTCTGTAACAGTCCTTCTGTACCGCAGTCTCCAAACTCTTCTTTCTATAATGGTACTTCTACAAGCGAATTGCCAACCTCTGCTTTCTGGAACAATCCTTCTGAGCCTCAGATTCCAAACTCTGCTCTCTGTAACAGACGTTCTAAGCCTCAGTCCTAAACATCTGCTCTCTGCAACAATCCTTCTGCACCCCAGTCTCCAAACTGTGCTATCTGTAAAAATCATTCTGCACCCATGTCTCCAACCTCTGTTCTCTGTAAAAGGTCTTCTGAACCCCAGTCTCAAACTCTGCTCTCTGTATCAGGCCTTCTGCACCCCAGTCTCCAAACTTTTCTCTCTGCAACAATCTTTCTGCACCTCAGGTTCCAACCTTTGCTCTCTGTAACAATTATTCTGCAACTCAGTCTCCAACATCTGCTCTCTGTGACAGTCCTTCTGCACCCCAGTCTCTAACATCTGCAATCTGCAGCGATTCTTCTTCTACCCAGTCTCCAACCTCTGTGCCCTGTAACAGTCCTTTGGATTGCAGTCTCCAAACTCTTCTATTTGTAACAGTTCTTCTGCTCCCCAATTGCCAACCTCTGCTTTCTGAAAAAGTCCTTCCCAGGCTCTAACCTCTTCTCTCTGTAACGATTTTTCTGCACCTCAGTCTCTAAACTCTGCTCTCTGCAACTGTCCTTCTGCACCCCAGTCTTCAGACTCTGCTATCTGTAAAATCCATTTACATCCCAGTCTCCAACATCTGCTCTCTGTAACAGTCCTTCTGCACCACAGTATTAAACCTCTGCTCTCTGGAAAAGTACTTCTGCACATCAGTCTCCAAACTTTGCTCTTTGTAATGGTTCTTCTGCACCCCAGTATTCAAACTCTGCTCTCTGTAACAACTCTTCTGCACATCAGTCTTCAACGTTTGCTCTCTGTAACAGTCCTTCTGCACCCCAGTCTCCAACATCTGCTCTCTGTAACAGTCCTTCTGCACCACAGTATTAAACCTCTGCTCTCTGGAAAAGTACTTCTGCACATCAGTCTCCAAACTCTGCTCTCTGTAACAGTCCTTCTGCACCTCAAACTCCAACATCTGCTCTCTTTAACAGTCCTTCTAAGCCTCAGTCTGAAACCTCTGATCTTTACAACGATTTTCTTCACCCCAGTCTTCAACCTCTGCTCTCTGTAACAGTCCTTTTGCACCTCAGTCTCCAACCTCTGCTCTCTGCAACAGTCCTTCTGCACCCCAGTCTCCAAGCTCTTCTCTCTGCAACAGTCCTTCTACACTCCAGTCTCCAACCACTGCTTTCTGCAAGGATCTTTTTGCATCCCAGTCTCCAACCTCTGCTCTCTGCAACAGTCCTTCTGAACTCCAGTCTCCAACCTCTGCTCTCCTCTAAAGTCCTTTTTCACCCCAGTCTCTAAACTCTGCTCTCTGCAACATTTCTTCTGCACCCCAGTCTCCAAACTCTGCTCTCTGTAGCTATCTTTCTGCACCTCAGTCTTCAACCTTTACTCTCTTCAAGATCCTTCTCCACCTCAGTCTCCAAGTTCTGCAATCTGTAACGGTACTTCTGCACCCCAGTCTCCAACCTCTGCTCTCTGAAACGATCCTTCTGAACCTTAGTCTCCAACCTCTGCTCTCTGTAACAAACCTTCTGCACCCCACTCTCCAAACTCTGCACTCTGTAACAGGCCTTCTGCAACCCAGTTTCCAACCTCTTCTCTCTGCAACGATCCTTCTTCACCTCTGTCTCCATCCTCTGCTCTCTGCAACTGTCCTTTTGCACCCCAGTCTCCTTCCTCTGCTCTCTATAAGAATCCTTCTGCACCCCAGTCTCCAACCGCTCCTCTCTATAACAGTCCTTCTGCACCTCATTGTCCAACCTCTGCTCTCTGTAATGAACCTTCAACACCTCAGTCTCCAACCGCTGCTCTCTGTAACAGGCCTTCTGAACCCCACTCTCAAACCTATGCTTTCTGGATCAGTCCTTTTGCACACCAGTATCCTAACTCTGCTCTCTGTAACAGTCCTTCTGTACCACAGTCTCAAAACTCTGCTCTCTGTAACGGTCCTTCTGCACCCCAGTCTCCAACGTCAGCATTCTGTATCAGATCTTCTGCACCCCAGTCTCCAACCTCTGCTCTCAGTAAGAGTCCTTCTGCAACCCAGTCTCCAACTTCTGCTCTCAGCAACATTTTTTCTGCACCCCAGTCTTAATCGGTGCTCTCTGTAACTGTCCTTCTGCACCCCAGTCTCCAACCTCTCCTCTCTGTAACGATCTTTTTGCACCACAGTCTGAAACCTCTGCTCTCTGCAACGATCCTTCTGACCCTCATAATCCAACTTCTGCTCTCCGCAAGTATCCTTCTGCACCCCAGTCTCCAACCTCTGCTCTCTGTAAGAGTCCTTCTGCACTTCAGTCTCTAATCTCTGCTCTCTGTAACAATTCTTCTGCACCTCAGTCTCCATTCTCTTCTATCTGTAACAATCCATCAGCACACCAGTCTCCAACCTTTGTTCTCTGTAACAGGTCTTCTGCACCACAGTCTCCAAACTCTGGTCTCTGTAACAGGCCTAATGCACCCCAGTCACCAAACTCTTCTCTCTGCAATGATCCTTCTCCACCTCAGTCTCCAACCACTGATCTTTGTAAGATCCTTCTTCACACCGGTCTCCAAACTTTGCTCTCTATAACAGTCCTTCTGCACCCCAGTCCCCAAACTCTACTTTCTATATCAGTTATTCTGCACCCCAGTCTCCAAACTCTTCTCTCTTTAACAGTCCTTCTGCACCTCACTCTCCAACCTCTTCTTTTTTCAACAGTTCTCCTGCACCCCAGTCTCCAACCTCTGCTCTCTGTAAGATCCTTCTTCACCCCAGTCTCCAAACTTTGCTCTCTATAACAGTCCTACTGCACCTTAAGTCTCCAACTTCTGCTCTATGCAACATTCCTTCGAAACCACAGTCTCTAACCTCTGTTCTCAGAAAAAGTCTTTCTACACCCAGGCTCCAAACTCTACTCTCTGTAACTGTCCTTCTGTACCACAGTCTCCAACATCTGCTGTCTGTAACCGTCCTTCTGCGCCCGAGACTCCTAACTCTACTTTCCATATCAGTTATTCTGCACCCCAGTCTCCAACCTCTGCTCTTCGTAAAAGTCCTTCTGCACCTCAGTCTCCAACCTCTGCTCTCAGCAACAGTCCTTCTGCACCCCAGTCTCCAAGCAATTCTCTCTGCAAAAGTCCTTCTACACCCAAGTCTCCAAAATCTGCTCTCTAAAAGGATCCTACTGCACCCAGTCTTCAACCTCTGCTCTCCACTACAGTCCTTCTTCACCCCAGTCTCAAACCTCTGCTCTCTGCAACATTTCTTCTGCACACCAGTCTCCAACCAGTGCTCTCTGCAACTGTCCTGCTGCATCCCAGTCTCCAAGCTCTGCTCTCTGTAGCGATCCTTATGCATCTAAGTCTCCAAATCTGTTCTCTGCAACAGTCCTTCTGCACCCCAGTCCCCAAGCTCTGCTCTCTCTAACAGTCCTTCTGCACATCAGTGTCCAAACTCTCCTCTCTGTAAAAATTCTTCTTCACCTCAGTCTTCAAACTCTGTTCTCTGTAACACAATTTCTGCACCCCGGTCTTCAACCTCTGTTCTCTGTAACGATCTTTCTGAATCTCAGTCTCCAAACTCTGGTCTCTGTAACAGACCTTCTGCACCCCATTCCCCAACATCTGCTCTCTGTAACAGTTCTTCTGGTCACCAATCTACAAACTCTGCTCTCTATAACGCTCCTTCTGCACCCCAGTCTCCATCCTCTGATCTCTGTAACACTCTTTCTGCACCACAGTCTCCATACTCTGCTCTCTGTAACAATCCTTCTGCACCCCAGTCTCCAACCGCTCCTCTCTGTAACAGTCCTACTGCACCTCAGTATCCAACCTCTGCTCTCTGTAATGAACCTTCAGCATCTCAGTCTCCAACCGCTGCTCTCTGTAACAGGCTTTCTGAACCCCATTCTCCAACCTATGCTTTCTGGATCAGTCCTTTTGCAAACCAGTATCGTAACTCTGCTCCCTGTAACAATTCTTGTGCACCTGAGTCTCCAACCTCTGCTCTCTGAAACGGTCTGTCTAAACCCCAGTCTTCAAACTCTGTTCTCTGCATCAGTCCTTCTGCACCCCAGTATACAACCTCTGCTCTCTGTAACAGTCCTTCTGTACCACAGTCTCAAAACTCTGCTCTCTGTAACGGTCCTTCTACAACCCAGTCTCCAAATTCTGCTCTCTGCAACAGTTCTTCTGCACCCAGTATCCAAACTCTGCTCTCTGTAACGGTCCTTCTACAACCCAGTCTCCAAATTCTGCTCTCTACAACAGTTCTTCTGCACCCCAGTATCCAAACTCTGCTCTCTGTAACAATCTTTCTGTACCTCAGTCTCCAACATCTACTCTCTGTAACAGTGCTTCTGCATCTCAGTCTCCAACCTCGGTTCTCTGCAATGAACCTTCTGCACCCCAGTCACCAACATCTGCTCTCTGCAACAGTCCTTCTGCACCTAAGTCTGAAAACTCTGCTCTCTGCAATGATCCTGCTACCCTTCAGTTCCAAAACTCAGAAATCTGCAATGGTCCTTCTGAACCCCAGTATTCAACCTCTGCTCTCTGTAACAATCCTTCTGCACCTCAGGCTCCAACATCTGCTCTCTGAAAAAGTCCTTCTGCACCCTAGTCTCTAACATCTGCTCTCTGCAACAGTCTTTCTGCACGTCAGTCTCTAAACTCTACTCTCTGTAACAGTACTTCTGCACCTCAGTCTCCAACATTTGCTCTTTGTAAGATTCTTCTGCAACCCAGTATCCAAACTCTGCCTTCTGTAACAATCCTTCTGAACCCCTTCTCAAAACTCTGTTCTCTGTAACAGTCCTTCTGAACACAGTCTCAATACTCTGCTTTCCACAAAGATCCTTCTGCACCCAGTATCCCTTTCTCTGCTCTCTGCAAAAGTCCTTCTCCACCCCAGTCTCCAACCTCTGCTCTCTGTAACAGTCCTCCTGTAGTGCACTCTCAAAAATCTGCACTATGTAACGGTCCTTCTGCACCCAAGTCTCCAAACTCTGCTCTCTGCAACACTCCTTCTGCAACTCAGTCTCCAACCTCTGCTCTCTGTAATGGTCCGACTGCAGCCGAATTTCGAAACTCTGCTTTCTGTAACAGTCCTTCTGAACCTGAGTCTCCAAACTCTTCTCTCTGTAACAGTCCTTCTACACCTCAATCCCCAACCTCTGCTCTCTGTAACAGTCCACCTGCAACTCAGTGTCCAACCTCTGCTCTCTGTAAGATCCTTCAGCAACCCAGTCTCCAAACACTGCTCTGTATAACAGTCCTTCTGAACCCCAGTCTCCAAACTCTCTTCTCTGTAACTGGCCTTCTGCACGCCAGTCTCCAAACTATGCTCTCTGCAATGATCCTATTTCACCCCAGTCTCCAAAATATGATCTCTACAATAGTCCTTCTGCACCTCAGTCTCCAAATTCTGCTCTCTGTAAGATCCTTCTGCACCCCTTTCTTTTAGCTCTGCTCTATGGAACAAGACTTCTGCAACTCAGTCTCCCATCTCTGCACTTTGCTACAGTTTTTCTGCACCACAGTCTCCAAACTCTGCTCTCTGTAAGATCTTTCTGCACCTCAGTCTCCAACCTGTTCTCCAGTTTCCAAATTCTTCTCTCTGTAACATTCCTTCTTTACCCCAGTATATAACCTCTGCTTTCTGCAAGTATTCTGCGGCACCCTAGTCTCCAAACTCTGTCCTCTGCAACAGTCCTTATGCACCCAAGTCTCCAATCTCTGCTCTCTGTAACACTCCTTCTGCAACTCAGTCTCCAACCTCTGCTCTCTGTAAAAGTCCTTCTTAACCCCAGTCTCAAAACTCTGCTCTCTGTATCTATCGTTCTGCACCTCAGTCTCCAACCTGTTCTCTCTGTAACATTCCTTCTGCACCCCAGTCTCCAAACTCTGCTCTCTGTAACAGTTTTTCTATACCGCAGTAACCAAACGCTGGTCTCTGTAACGGTCCTTCTGCACCCCAATTTTCAACCTCTGCTTTCTGTAACAGTCCTTCTGAACCTCAGTCTCCTAACTCTGCTCTCTTTAGCAGTCCTTCTACACCTCAGTCTCCAACCTCTGCTCTCTGTAACAGTCCTTCTGCACCTCAGTCTGACACCTCTGCTCTCTGCATGATCCTTCTGCAGCCCAGTCTCCAAACACTGCTCTCTGTAACAGTCCACCTGCACTTCAGTCTCCAACCTCTCCTCTCTGTAACAGGCCTTCTGCAAGCCAGTCACCAAACTCTTCTCTCTGTAGCAGGCCTTCTGCACCCCAGTCTCCAAAATCTGTTCCCTACAATGATCCAACTGCACCCCACTCTCCAACTACTGATCTCTGCAACAGTCCTTCTGCTCCTCAGTCTCCAAATTCTGCTCTCTGTAAGATGCTTCTGCAACCCTGTATCCAACCTCTGCTCCTCTGCTCTCTGTAACAGTCCTTCTGCACCTCAGTCTCCCAACTCTGCTCTCTGTAAGATCGTTTTGCAACCAAGTCTTTAAAACCTGCACTCTGTAAGAGTACTTCTGCACAACAGTCTTCAACCTCTTCTCTCTGCAACGATTCTTCTCCACCCCAGTCTCCAACATCTGCTCTCTGCAACAGTCTTGCCGCACAACAGTCTCCCAACTTTTCTCACTGTAACAGTCCTTCTTCACCCCAGTCTCCAAATTCTGCTCTCTTCAACGATGATTCTGGACCCCAGTCTCCAATGTCTGCTCTCTGCAACAGTTCTTCTGCACCACAGTCTCCAACCTCTGCTCTCTGTAAAATCTATCTGCACTTCAGTCTCCAAACTATGCTCTCTGTAACATTTTTTCTCCACCCCAGTCTCCAACCTCTGTCCTCTGCAACAGTCCTTCTGCTCCCCAGTCTCGAACATCTGCTCTCTGTAACAGTCCTTCTGTACCACAGTCTCCAACCTCTGCTCTTCGTAACGGTCCTTCTACACCCCAGTCTCCAACCTCTGGTTTCTGTATCATTCTGTCTGAACCCCAGTTTCCAACGTCTGTTTTCTGTATCTATCCTTCTGCACCTCAGTCTCCAACCTGTGCTCTATGTAAGAGTCCTTCTGCACCCCAGTCTCCAACATCTGTTCTGGATAACAGTCCTATACCCACAGTCTTCAACATCTGTTCTCTGTAAAAGTCCTTCTGCACCCCAATTTCAAAACTCTGCTTCCTGTAACAGTCCTTCTGCACCTGAGTCTCCAAACTCTGCTATCTGTAACAGTCATTCTGAACCCCAGTCTCCAACCTCTGTTCTCTGTATCTATCCTTCTGCACCTCAGTCTCCAACCTCTTCTCTATGCAACAGTCCTTCTATACTGCAGTCTTCAAACTCTGCTCTCTGTAAAGGTCTTTCTGCAGCACATACTCCAAACTCTGCTTTCTGTATCAATTCTTCTGCACCCTAGTCTCCAAAATCTGCTCTCTCTAAGAGTCTTTCTGCACCTCAGTATCCAACCTCTGCTCTCTGTAACAGTTCTTCTGCACTCCAGTCTCCAAACTCTGCTCTCTGCAACAGTCCTTCTGCACCCCAGTCTCCAACGTCTTCTCTCTGCAACAGTCCTTCTGACCCTTCTGCAAACTCTGCTCTCTGTAACAATCTTTCTGGATCTCAGTCTCCAACCTCAGCTCTATGTAACAAGAATTTTGCACGTCAGGCTCTAAGCTCTGCTCTTTGCAACAGTCCTTCTGCACTCCAGCCTCCAAACTCTGCTCTCTGCAACAGTCCTTCTGCACCCCAGTCTCCAAACTCTGCTCTCTGCAAACGTCCTTCTCCAACTCAGTCTCCAACCTCTGCTCTCTTCAACAGCCCTTCTGCACCCCAGTATCCAAACTCTGCTCTCTTTAACATTTCTTCTGTACCACAGTCTCAAAACTCTGCACTCTGTAAAGGAGGACTCAATTTTATAATCAATGTGTTCTCTTTGAGGATGTCTTTCCCCTGCTGAACATATAAACTTTTCAGTAATAGGATTCAAAGGAAATAGAGAGCTAGACAAAAAACAAGCAATAATTTCCAGAAAAGTCTACTATCTATGAACATAACTCATTTTTAGCAGAAACAGTTTTGAATTTCTGTGTCTATTAGGTCATTATAAAAATCCTGGATTTATACTGGATCAAGCAGTGAAAGAGATAATGTTATTAAAAAATGTTCCCTCTATACCCTGTAAGTTCAAAAATGACAACAAATATTAACACATTACTCCAACTATGCTTTAATTTTTTTAAAAAATATATTATTATTATTATCATCATCATCATCATTTTTGCCATTCTGAGTGTTGAACTCAGGACCTCACATGTAGTAGATACTAGGCAAATGCTCTACCACTGAACTACATCACCAATCTATTGGCTGTGATTCTTTTAAAAATGCAAACTCTGTTTTATTTCAGAACTTTGAAACATTAAATAAATCAAGAATGAACAAAAAAAAAAAAAACAAAAAAAAACTCTGCACTCTGTAACGGTCCTCCTACACCCCAGTCTCCAAACTCTGCTATCTGCAACAGTCCTTCTGCACCCCAGTATCCAACCTCTTCTCTCTGTAACAATCTTTCTGTACCTCAGTCTCCAACCTCTACTCTCTATAACAGTCCTTCTGCATCTCAGTCTTCAACCTCTGTGCTTTGCAATAGTCCTTAAGCACCGCTGTCTCAAATTCTGGTCTCTGCAACAGTCGTTCTACACCCCAGTCTCAAACCTCTGCTATCTGCAACACTCTTTCTGAACCTTAGTCTATAACCTCTGCTCTCTGCAACGAACCTTCTGCACCCCAGTAACCAACATCTGCTCTCTGCAACAGTCCTTCTGCACCTAAGTCTGAAAACTCTGCTCTCTGCAACGATCCTGCTACACCTCAGTTCCAAAACTCTGATCTCTGCAATGGTCCTTCTGAACCCCAGTATTCATTTTTTTATGATTCTTTTTTTTTAGTGATTGTTCAAAACATTACAGAGCTCAAGACATATCATCTTTCATACATTCGACTCAATTGGGTTTTGAACTCCCCAAATACATAATATTGACTCACTTCTGTTACATACTCACATTTTTACATAATGGCATATTAGTGACTGTTGTATTCTGCTACATTTCCTATCACCTACTATCCCCCTTCCCCTCCCCTCCCCTCCCATCTTCCCTCTCTACCTCCTCTGCTGTTGTTCAATTCTCTCCCCTTTTTTCCCCTCACCCCCTTGCCCCTCATAACCTCTTATAATTTTGTGTATCACTGAAGGTCTCCTACCATTTCCATATGTTTTCCCTTCTCTCTTCCTTTCTCTCCCCCCATTCGTCTTAGTTTACTGGTAGTCTTTTCCTCATGCTCTTCCTTCCTGTTCTATTCTTAGTGGCTCTCTTTATATCAAAGAAGACATTTGACATTTGTTTTTTAGGGCTTGGCTAGCTTCACTTAGCATAATCTGCTCTAATGCCATCCATTTCCCTGCAAATTCTATGATTTTGTCGTTTCTTAGTGCTGTATAATACTCCATTGTGTATAGCTGCCACAATTTTTTTATCCACTCATCTATTGAAGGGCATCTAGGTTGGTTCCACAGTCTAGCTATTGTGAATTGTGCTGCTATAATCATTGATGTGGCCGTATCCGTATAGTGTGCTCTTCTAAGGTCCTCAGGGAATAGTCCAAGAAGGGCAATAGCTGGGTCAAATGGTGGATCCATTCCCAGCTTTCCCAGGAATCTCCATACTGCTTTCCAAATTGGCCTCACCATTTTGCAGTCCCACCAGCAGTGAACAAGTGTGCCCTTTTCCCCACATCCTCGCCAACACTTATTGTTGTTTGACTTCATAATGGCTGCCAATCTTACAGGAGTGAAATGGTATCTTAGGGTGGTTTTGATTTGCATTTCTCTGATTGCTAGAGATGGTGAGCATTTTCTCATGTGTTTGTGGATTGATTGTATGTCCTCCTCTGAGAAGTGTCTGTTCAGGTCCTTGGTCCATTTGTTGATTGGATTATTTGTTATCTTATTGTTTAATTTTTTGAGTTCTTTATACATTCTGGATATTAGGGCTCTATCTGAGGTGTGAGGGGTAAAAATTTGTTCCCAGGATGTAGGCTCTCTATTTACCTCTTTTACTGTTTCTCTTGCTGAGAAAAAACTTTTCAGTTTAAGTAGGTCCCATTTGTTTATTCTTGTTATTAACTCTTGGGCTACGGGCATTCTATTAAGGAATTTGGAGCCCGACCCCACAATATGTAGATCATAGCCAACTTTTCCTTCTATCAGACGCAGTGTCTCTGTTTTTATATCTAGCTCCTTGATCCATTTTGAGTTAACTTTTGTGGCTGGCGAGAGAAAGGGATTCAATTTCATTTTGTTGCATATGGATTTCCAATTTTCCCAACACCATTTGTTGAAGATGCTATCCTTCCTCCATTGCATGTTTTTAGCCCCTTTATCAAATATAAGATAGTTGTAACTTTGTAGATTAGTCTCTGTGTCCTCTATTCTGTACCATTTGTCCACCTGTCTGTTTTGGTACCAGTACCATGCTGTTTTTGTTACTATTGCTTTGTAGTACAGTTTGAGCTCTGGTATCGCTATACCTCCAGATTCACACTTCCTGCTTAGAATTGCTTTTGCTATTCTGGGTCTTTTGTTTTTCCATATAAATTTCATGATTGCTTTATCTATTTCTACAAGAAATGTCTTTGGGATTCTGATTGGTATCGCATTAAACCTGTAGAGAACTTTGGGTAATATTGCCATTTTGATGATGTTAGTTCTGCCTATCCATGAACAGGGTACATTTTTCCATCTTCTGAGATCTTCTTCTATCTCTCTCTTTAGGGTTCTGTAGTTTTCATTGTATAAAAATTTCACCTCTTTTGTTAGGTTGATTCCCAAGTATCTTATTTTCTTTGAGGATATTGTGAATGGAGTGGTTTTCCTTATTTCCATTTCAGAGGTTTTGTTGCTGATATAAAGGAATGCCTTTGATTTGTGCGTGTTGATTTTATATCCTGCCACTTTGCTGAATTCATTTATTAACTCTAGCAGCTTCTTTGTAGATCCTTTTGGGTCTTTTAAGTAAATTATCATGTCATCTGCAAATAGCGATAATTTAATTTCTTCTTTTCCTATTTTTATGCCTTTAATTTCTTTTGTCTGTTTAATTGCTCTGGCTAGTACTTCGAGAACTAAATTGAATAGAAGTGGTGATAGAGGACATCTCTGTCTTGTTCCAGAATTTAGAGGGAATGCCTTCAGTTTTTCTCCGTTTAGGATGATGCTAGCCTGAGGTTTAGCATATATAGCTTTTACAATGTTGAGGTAAGTTCCTGATATCCCTAGTTTTTCTAATGTTTTGAACAGAAAGGGATGTTGTATTTTGTAAAATGCTTTTTCTGCATCTATCGAGATGATCATATGGTTCTGGTCTTTAAGCCTATTGATGTGGTGAATAGCATGTATTGATTTCCGTATATTGAACCAGCCTTGCATCCCAGGGATGAATCCTACTTGATCATGGTGCACAAGTTTTCTGATATGTTTTTGTATTCGATTCGCCAGAATTTTATTGAGAATTTTTGCATCCAAGTTCATTAGAGATATTGGTCTGTAGTTTTCTTTCTTTGAAGTGTCTTTGTCTGGTTTGGGGATCAGGGTGATGTTGGCCACATTGAATAAATTTGGAAGAGCTCCTTCTTTTTCTATTTCTTGAAATAGTTTGAAAAGTATTGGTATTAGTTCTTCTTTGAAGGTTTTGTAGAACTCCGCTGTATACCCATCAGGTCCAGGGCTTTTCTTGGTTGGTAGTCTTTTGATGGCTTCTTCTATTTCTTCCTTTGTTATTGGTCTGTTTAAATTGTGTGTGTCTTCCTGTCTCAATCTGGGCAAATCATATGCATTAAGAAATTTATCGATATCCTCGCTATCTTCTATTTTATTAGAATATAGGGTTTCAAAATACTTTCTAATTATCTTCTGTATTTCTGTAGTGTCTGTTGTGATATTGCCTTTTTCATCCCGTATATTAGTAATTTGAGTTCTCTCTCTTCTTCTATTTGTTAGCATAGCTAAGGGCTTATCTATCTTATTTATTTTTTCAAAGAACCAACTTTTAGTTTTATCAATTTTTTCAATGGTTTTTTTTTGTTTCAATTTCGTTTATTTCTGCTCTAATTTTAATTATTTCTTGTCTTCTACTACAATTGCTGTTGTTTTGTTCTTCCTTTTCTAGGTTTTTGAGGTGTAGTGTGAGTTCATTTATTTGTTGGTTTTTTCTTTTTTTGATGAAAGAACTCCAGGATATGAATTTTCCTCTTAAAACTGCTTTCATTGTGTCCCATAGATTCCGGTATGTTGTGTCTGTATTATCATTTGACTCTAAGAATTTTTTTATCTCTTCCTTTATGTCTTCTGTAACCCATTGATCATTCAATAACATATTGTTCATTTTCCATGTGGTGTAGGATTTTTCCATCCTTTTTTTATCATTGATTTCCAAATTCATTCCATTATGGTCAGATATGGTGCATGGTATTATCTCCACACTTTTATATTTACTAAGATTTGCCTTATGGCATAATATATGGTCTATTTTTGAGTAGGATCCATGTGCTGCTGAGAAGAACGTGTATCCACTTGATGATGGTTGGTATATTCTATATATGTCAGTTAGGTCTAGGTTATCGATTGTGCTGTTGAGTTCTATAGTTTCTTTATTCAGTTATTGTCTAGAGGATCTGTCTAATGGTGAGAGCGGTGTGTTTAAGTCACCCGTATTTATTGTGTTATGGTCTATTTGACTCTTGAACTTGAGGAGCGTTTGTTTTATGTAGATTGCAGCTCCATTGTTTGGTGCATACAAATTGATAATTGTTATGTCTTGTTGGTGGATGGTCCCTTTTAACAGTATATAGTGTCCTTCTTTATCCTTCTTAATTAACTTAGGTTTGAAGTTGGTTTTATTTGATATGAGTATGGCCACTCCTGCTTGCTTCCGAGGGCCATGTGAGTGGTATGATTTTTCCCAACCTGTTACCTTCAGCCTGTGTATGTCTTTTCCTATCATATGAGTCTTCTGAAGGCAGCATATTGTTGGATTTGTTTTTTGATCCAGGTTGCTAGCCTATGTCTCTTGATGGGTGAGTTTAGGCCATTAACATTTAAAGTTACAATTGAGATATGATTTGTACTTCCAGTCATGCTTCTTTATTTATTTATTTTAGTTTGGCTAGTTTTACTTTTTTGGTTATTTTCCTCCTCCTTTACTGAGATACCTCTTGTTGTTAGTTTTGGGCACTATTTTTCAATTCCTCTTCTTGTAGTATATTGCTCAGAATGCTTTGCAGTGCTGGTTTTCTTGCTGCAAATTCTTTTAGCTTTTGTTTATCGTGAAAGATTTTAATTTCGTTATCAAATCTGAAGCTCAATTTTGCTGGATACAGTATTCTTGGTTGAAATCCATTATTTTTCAGCGTTTGAAATACATTGTTCCAGGATCTTCTCGCTTTCAAAGTCTGTGCTGAGAAATCAGTCGTTAACCTAATTGGTTTACCCCTGAATGTAATCTGTCTCTTTTCTCTGGTAGCTTTTAATATTCTCTCCTTGTCTTGTATGTTGGCTATCTTCATAATTATGTGTCTTGGAGTTGGTCTATTATAGTTTTGAATGTTTGGGGTCCTGTAGGCTTCCAGGATTTGGCAATCCATTCCATCTTTCATCTCTGGGAAGTTTTCTACAATTATTTCATTTAATATGCTGTCCATTCCTTTGGTTTGAATCTCTGTGCCTTCTTCTATCCCGATGACTCTCAAATTTGTTTTTTTAATGACATCCCAAATCTCTTGAATAGATTGCTCATGGGATTTAAGCATCTTTTCTGTGTTGACTATACTCTTTTCAAGTTGATAAACCTTGTCTTCATTATCTGATGTTCTGACTTCTACTTGATCAAATCTATTTGTAATATTCTCGTTTGAGTTTTTAATTTGGTTTATAGTTTCCTGCAATTCTATGATTATAGTTTGATTCTTTTTTAAGATCTCTATCTCCTGGTAGAGCTCGTTCTTTGCCATTTGAATTTGTTTGTTTAATTCATTTTCAAAATATATTTTTATTGCTTGGACTTGCTGTCTCATGTCTTCTCTAATATTCCTTTCCTTTTGAGTTAGGTATGCCTTGAGTTCTTTCCCTATCCCTGCTTCTGTTGTTTCTATGTCCTCTTGTAGAATTAAGTTGTCTTGCATTGTTTGTACTCCTTTTTTCCCTTGTTTTCTCATGTTGTCCCCGTTGCTTTCCAGCTCTATTTGATTGTCTTGTTTCTGCTCTCTTCTATAGATTTTTTTCGGTTCTGTATTACTCTGATGCCTCTCCTTAGTGTTGTTAAACTATGCCTGCTGACATGGATTCCACTGTGAAGGAAGATCCGACGTCCGAGCTCCAGTGACGACACTACTTTGTTATGACCGGCCCCAGTTTTTTCCCGGGGTGTCCAGATGAGGTGGTGTCACTGGACTGTCTCTGTTTGATTTCAGCTCCCAGTCGCGGCAGGCAGGCAGTCTCCAGCCTCCCAGTATCACAGGCCGCAGGCGGGTGATCGGTCACCTGCGGCCGGGTGTTCTCCTATCGCCCAGCTATGCGGGCAGTGGGTGAACTGTCGCCGGCGGGCCTGCAATTTCCAACTGCCCAGTCTCGAGGGCCTTGCCTCTAGCCTCCGGGTTTTTCCTGCTAGCCTTCTGTAGCCACAGGGCAGGCCGCACGAATCAGTCGGCCTGGATCTCCGGGGTCCCACAGTTGGCAATTGGGATCCCAGGAACTCTGTCCTTTGGATTTTACCAGCTTGCCCCTCCCCCAGCTCTAGCTAGACAGGTTTCCTTTTGGCTGCAGATGGGTAGGGGGGGTTGCAGGTCAGGTGCCTCTAGTTCCCCCCTATTCTTTATGCAGGCTCACTCTGATTCTCCCTCCCCCAGCAAGCCTAGGAGAGATTTTATGCGAGTTCCCGAGGTATGGGGGATGGGCTGAGTGCCACACACCTGTTTTGTTGTTGAGATATGTCGGAGAATGCCGGTGGATATTTCATCTGTTCAAGATGCTGACTGCTGATTGCCTTGGCGGAGTGTCCGCTGTGGGGGATGGGACTGTACCGCTTCCTTCCCCGTCTAAACTCCCGTACTCAGCCCGGGGGTCAGTGTGGGCTTGGCTGGCGGGATTCCACCTGATCGCAGCCGAGCCTCTCCCTGCTTGCTAATTAATGGCTTCCCTGGGGCGCCACGCCTTCTGTAGCCGCAGGGCAGGCCGCACAAATCAGTGGGCCTGGATCTCCGGGGTCCCACAGTTGGCGATTGGGATCCCAGGCCTTCTGTCCTTTGGATTTTTCCTGCTTGCCCCTCCCC
Source organism: Ictidomys tridecemlineatus (assembly GCF_052094955.1). Classification (NCBI taxonomy): domain Eukaryota; kingdom Metazoa; phylum Chordata; class Mammalia; order Rodentia; family Sciuridae; genus Ictidomys; species Ictidomys tridecemlineatus. Next base: position 41,213 of record NW_027521873.1, on the reverse strand, counting down.
AGAGCTAGCTAGACAGGTTTTGTTTTGGCTGCAGATGGGGAGGGGGGGTTGCAGGTCAGGTGCCTCTATTTCCCCCCTAGTCTTTATGCAGGCTCACTCTGATTCTCCCTCCCCCAGCAAGCCTAGGAGAGATTTTATGCGAGTTCCCGATGTATGGGGGATGGGCTGAGTGCCACACACCTATTTTGTTGTTGAGATCTGTCGGAGAATGGCGGTGGATATTTCAGCTGTTCAAGATGCTGACTGCTGATTGCCTTGGTGGAGTGTCCGCTGTGGGGGATGGGACTGTACCGCTTCCTTCCCCGGCTAAACTCCCGTACTCAGCCCGGGGGTCAGTGCGGGCTTGGCTGGTGGGATTCCACCTGATCGCAGCCAAGCCTCTCCCTGCTTGCTAATTAATGGCTTCCCTGGGGCGCCACGCCTTCTGTAGCCGCAGGGCAGGCCGCACAAATCAGTGGGCCTGGATCTCCGGGGTCCCACAGTTGGCGATTGGGATCCCAGGCCTTCTGTCCTTTGGATTTTTCCTGCTTGCCCCTCCCCAGAGCTAGCTAGACAGGTTTCGTTTTGGCTGCAGATGGGGAGGGGGGGTTGCAGGTCAGGTGCCTCTATTTCCCCCCTAGTCTTTATGCAGGCTCACTCTGATTCTCCCTCCCCCAGCAAGCCTAGGAGAGATTTTATGCGAGTTCCCGATGTATGGGGGATGGGCTGAGTGCCACACACCTGTTTTGTTGTTGAGATCTGTCGGAGAATGGCGGTGGATATTTCAGCTGTTCAAGATGCTGACTGCTGATTGCCTTGGTGGAGTGTCCGCTGTGGGGGATGGGACTGTACCGCTTCCTTCCCCGGCTAAACTCCCGTACTCAGCCCGGGGGTCAGTGCGGGCTTGGCTGGTGGGATTCCACCTGATCGCAGCCAAGCCTCTCCCTGCTTGCTAATTAATGGCTTCCCTGGGGCTCCACGCCTTCTGTAGCCACAGGGCAGGCCGCACCACGGTCTCCAAACTCTGCTCTCTGTAAGATCCTTCTGCACCTCAGTCTTCAACCTGTTCTCCAGTTTCCAAATTCTTCTCTCTGTAACATTCCTTCTTTACCCCAGTATATAACCTCTGCTTTCTGCAAGTATTCTGCGGCACCCTAGTCTCCAAACTCTGTTCTCTGCAACAGTCCTTCTGCACCCAAGTCTCCAATCTCTGCTCTCTGTAACACTCCTTCTGCAACTCAGTCTCCAACCTCTGCTCTCTGTAAAACTCCTTCTTAACCCCAGTCTCAAACCTCTGCTCTCTGTATCTATCCTTCTGCACCTCAGTTACCAACCTGTTCTCTCTGTAACATTCCTTCTGGACCCCAGTCCCCAAACTCTGCTCTCTGTAACAGTTTTTCTATACCGCAGTAACCAAACTCTGGTCTCTGTAATGGTCCTTCTGCACCCCAATTTTCAACCTCTGCTTTCTGTAACACTCCTTCTGAACCTCAGTCTCCTAACTCTGCTCTCTTTAGCAGTCCTTCTGCACCCAAGTCTCCAATCTCTGCTCTCTGTAACACTCCTTCTGCAACTCAGTCTCCAACCTCTGCTCTCTGTAAAACTCCTTCTTAACCCCAGTCTCAAACCTCTGCTCTCTGTATCTATCCTTCTGCACCTCAGTTACCAACCTGTTCTCTCTGTAACATTCCTTCTGGACCCCAGTCCCCAAACTCTGCTCTCTGTAACAGTTTTTCTATACCGCAGTAACCAAACTCTGGTCTCTGTAATGGTCCTTCTGCACCCCAATTTTCAACCTCTGCTTTCTGTAACAGTCCTTCTGAACCTCAGTCTCCTAACTCTGCTCTCTTTAGCAGTCCTTCTACACCTCAGTCTCCAACCTCTGCTCTCTGTAACAGTCCTTGTGCACCTCAGTCTGACACCTCTGCTCTCTGCACGATCCTTCTGCACCCCAGTCTCCAAACACTGCTCTCTGTAACAGTCCACCTGCACGTCAGTCTCCAACCTCTCCTCTCTGTAACAGGCCTTCTGCAAGCCTTTCACCAAACTCTTATCTCTGTAGCAGGCCTTTTGCACCCCAGTCTCCAAAATCTGTTCCCTGCAATGATCCTACTTCACCCCAGTCTCCAAAATCTGATCTCTTCAATAGTCCTTCTGCACCTCAGTCTCCACATTCTGCTCTCTGTAAAATCCTTCTGCACCCCTTTCTTTTAGCTCTGCTCTATGTAACTGGACTTCTGCACCTCAGTCTCCAATCTCTGCTCTTTGCAACAGTCCTTCTGCACCACAGTCTCCAAACTCTGAACTCTGTAAGATCCTTCTCCACCTCAGTCTCCAACCTGTTCTCCAGTTTCCAAATTCTTCTCTCTGTAACATTCCTTCTTCACCCCAGTATGTAACCTCAGCTTTCTGCAATATTCTGCGGCACGCTAGTCTCCAAACTCTGTCCTCTGCAACAGTCTTTCTGCTCGCCAGTCTCCAACAACTGCTCTGTGTAAAAGTCCTTCTTAACCCCAGTCTCAAACCTCTGCTCTCTGTATCTATCCTTCTGCACCTTAGTCTCCAAACTGTTCTCTCTGTAACATACATTCTGCACCCCAGTCTCCAAACTCTGCTCTTTGTAACAGTTTTTCTATACCGCAGTAACCAGACTCTGGTCTCTGTAATGGTCCTTCTGCACCCCAATTTCCAACCTCTGCTTTCTGTAACAGTCCTTCTGATCCTCAGTCTCCTAACTCTGCTCTCTTTAACATTTTTTCTACACCTCAGTCTCCAACCTCTGCTCTCTGTAACAGTCCTTCTGCACTTCAGTCTGACACCTCTGCTCTCTGCATAATCCTTCTGCACCCCAGTCTCCAAACACTGCTCTCTGTAACAGTCCACCTGCACTTCAGTCTCCAACCTCTCCTCTCTGTAACAGGCCTTCTGCAAGCCAGTCACCAAACTCTTCTCTCTGTAGCAGGCCTTCTGCACCCCAGTCTCCAAAATCTGTTCCCTGCAATGATCCAACTGCACCCACTCTCCAACTACTGATTTCTGCAATAGTCCTTCTGCACCTTAGTCTCCTAATTCTGCTCTCTTTAAGATGCTTCTGCACCCCTGTATCCAACCTCTGCTCTCTGTAACAGTCTTTCTGCACCTCAGTCTCTTACCTCTGCTCTCTCTAACATGCCTTCTGCATCTCAGTCTCCCAACTCTGCTCTCCGTATGATCCTTTTTCAACCAAGTCTTTAAACTCCGCACTCTGTAAGAGTACTTCTGCACAACAGTATTCAACCTCTTCTCTCTGCAACGATTCTTCTCCACCCCAGTCTCCAACATCTGCTCTCTGCAACAGTCTTGCCGCACAACAGTCTCCAAACTCTTCTCGCTGTAACAGTCTTTCTTCACCCCAGTCTCCAAATTCTGCTCTCTGCAATGATCATTCTGGACCCCAGTCTCCAATGTCTGCTGTCTGCAACAGTTCTTCTGCACCACAGTCTCCAACCTCTGCTCTCTTTAAAATCTATTTGCACTCCAGTCTCCAAACTATGCTATCTGTAACATTTTTTCTCCACCCCAGTCTCCAACCTCTGTCCTCTGCAACAGTCCTTCTGCTCCCCAGTCTCGAACATCTGCTCTCTGTAACAGTCCTACTGTACCGCAGTCTCCAACCACTGCTCTTCGTAACGGTCTTTCTACACCCCAGTCTCCAACCTCTGGTTTCTGTATCATTCTGTCTGAACCCCAGTTTCCAACGTCTGTTTTCTATATCTATCCCTCTGCACCTCAGTCTCCAACCTGTGCTCTATGTAAGAGTCTTTCTGCACCCCAGTCTCCAACATCTGTTCTGGATAACAGTCCTTTACCACAGTCTTCAACATCTGTTCTCTGTAAATGTCCTTCTGCACCCCAATTTCAAAACTCTGCCTCCTGTAACAATCCTTCTGCTCCTGAGTCTCCAAACTCTGCTCTCTGTCACAGTCATTCTGAACCCCAGTCTCCAACCTCTGTTCTCTGTATCAATCCTTCTGCACCTCAGTCTCCAACCTCTTCTCTATGCAACAGTCCTTCTATACTGCAGTCTTCAAACTCTGCTCTCTGTAAAGGTCTTTCTGCAGCACATATGCCAAACTCTGCTTTCTGTATCAATTCTTTGCACCCTAGTCTCCAAATTCTGCTCTCTCTAAAAGTCTTTCTGCACCTCAGTATCCAACCTTTGCTCTCTGTAACAGTTCTTTTGCACTCCAGTCTCCAAACTCTGCTCTCGGCAACAGTCCTTCTGCACCCAAGTCTCAAACGTCTTCTCTCTGCAACAGTCCTTCTGCACCCCAGTCTGCAAACTCTGCTCTCTGTAACAAACTTTCTGCCCCTCAGCCTCCAACCTCTTCTCTATGTAACAAGAATTTGCACATCAGTCTCCAACATCTGCTCTCCGCAACAGTCCTTCTGCACTCCAGTCTCCAAACTCTGCTCTCTGCAACAGTCCTTCTGCACCCCAGTCTCCAACCTCTGCTCTCTGCAAAAGTCCTTCTGCACCCCAGTCTCCAACCTCTGCTCTCTTCAACAGTCCTTCTGCACCAAATATCCAACCTTTGCTCTCTTTAAGATCCTTCTGCACTCCAGTATCCAAACTCTGCTCTCTGTAACATTCCTTCTCCAACCCATTCTTTAACCTCTGCTTTCTGCAAATGTCCTACAACACTCAGTCTCCAACCTCTGTCCTCTGCAACAGTCTTTCAGCTCCCCAGTCTCCAACCTCTGCTCTCTGCAACAGTCCTTCTGCACCCAGTCTCCAAACTCTGCTCTCTACAACAATAATTCTGCACCCCAGTCTCCAACCTCTGTCCTCTGCAACAGTCCTTCTGCTCCCTAGTCTCGAACATCTGCTATCTGTAACAGGCCTTATGTACCGCAGTCTTTAACCTCTGCTCTTCGTAACGGTCCTTCTACACTCCAGTCTCCAAACTCTGGTTTCTGTATTATTCTGTCTGAACCCTGTCTCCAACGTCTGTTTTCTGTAGCTATCCTTCTGCACCTCAGTCTCCAACCTGTGCTCTTTGTAAGAGTCCTTCTGCACCCCAGTCTCCAACATCTGTTCTGGATAACAGTCCTTTACCACAGTCTCCAACATCTGATCTCTGTAAAAGTCCTACTGCACCCCAATTTCAAAACTCTGCTTCCTGTAACAGTCCTTCTGCTCATGAGTTTCCAAATTCTTCTCTCTGTAACAGTCATTCTACCCCCCAGTCTCCAAACTCTGCTTTCTGTATCAGTCTTTCTGAACCCCAGTTTCCAACCTCTGTTTTCTGTATCTATCCTTCTGCACCTCACTCTCCAACCTCTTCTCTATGCAACAGTCCTTCTATACTGCAGTCTTCAAACTCTGCTCTCTGTAAAGGTCTTTCTGCAGCACATACTCCAAACTCTGCTTTCTGTATCAATTCTTCTGCACCCTAGTCTCCAAAATCTGCTCTCTCTAAGAGTCTTTCTGCACCTCAGTATCCAACCTCTGCTCTCTGTAACAGTTCTTCTGCACTCCAGTCTCCAAACTCTGCTCTCTGCAACAGTCCTTCTGCACCACAGTCTCCAACGTCTTCTCTCTGCAACAGTCCTTCTGCACCCCAGTCTGCAAACTCTGCTCTCTGTAACAATCCTTCTGCCCCTCAGTCTCCAACCTCTGCTTTATGTAACAAGAATTTTGCACATCAGTCTCCAACCTCTGCTCTTTGCAACAGTCCTTCTGCACTCCAGTCTTCAAACTCTGCTCTCTGCAACAGTCCTTCTGCACCTAAGTCTCCAACCTCTGCTCTCTGCAAAAGTTCTTCTCCACCCCAGTCTCCAACCTCTGCTCTCTTGAACAGTCCTTCTCCACCAAAGTATCCAACCTCTACTCTCTGTAAGATCCTTCTGCACTCCAGTATCCAAACTCTGCTCTCTGTAACATTCCTTCTCCACCCCATTCTTTAAACTCTGCTTTCTGCAAATGTCCTGCAACACCCCAGTCTCCAACCTCTGTCCTCTGCAACAGTCCTTCAGCTCCCCAGTCTCCAACCTCTGCTCTCTGCAACAGTCCTTCTGCACCCAGTCTCCAAACTCTGTTCTCTGAAACTGTCCTTCTGCACCTCAGTCTCCAACCTCCACTCTTTGTAACAGTCCTTCTGAACTTCACTCTCCAACTTCTGCTCTCTGCAACAGTCCTTTTGCACCCCAGTCTCCAACCTCTGCTCTCTGTAACAATCCTTATGTACCACAGTCTCCAACCTCTGCTCTCGGTAAGGGTCCTTCTGCACCCCAGTCTCCAAACTCTGCTTTCTGTATCTGTCCTTCTGAACCCCAGGCTCAAACCTCTGCTTTCTGTATCTATCATTATGCACCTCAGTCTCCAACCTCTGCTATCTGTTACAGTTTTTCTATACCGCAGTCTCCAAACTCTGGTCTTTCTTATGGTCCTTTTGCACCCTAATTTCCAACAACTTCTTTCTGTAACAGTCCTTCTGCACCTCAGTCTCCGAACTCTAATCTCTGTAACAGTCTTTCTACACCTCAGTCTCCAAACTCTGCTCTCTGTAACAGTCATTCTGCACCTTAGTCTGACACCTCTGCTCTCTGAACGATCCTTCTGCACCCCAGTCTCCAACCACTGCTCTCTGTAACAGTCCACCTGCACCTCAGTCTACAACCTCTGCTCTCTGTAAGATCTTTCAGGAACTCAGTCTCCAAACTCTGCTCTCTATAATAGTCCTTCTGCACCCCAGTCTCCAACCTCTCCTCTCTGTAACAGGCCTTCTGAACCCCAGTCTCCAACATCTGATCTCTGCAACAATCCTTCTGCACCCGTCTCCAACTTCTGCTCTCTCTAAGAGTCCTTCTGCAACTCAGTCTCCAACATCTACTCTCTGCAACATTCCTTATGAAGCCCAGTCTTCATCCTCTACTCTCTGCAAAAGTCCTTCTTCACCCCAGTCTCCAACCTCTGCTCTCTGCAAAAGTCCTTCTGCACCACAGTCTCCAAACTATGTTTTCTGTAACAATCCTTCTGCACCTCAGTCTCCAAACTCTGTTCTCTGCAACGGTCCTTCTGCACCTCAGTCTTTAACCTCTACTCTCTGTAACAGTCCTTCTGCACCTCAGTCTGACACCTCTGCTCTCTGCACGTTTTTTCTGCACCCCAGTCTCCAAACACTGTTCTCTATAACAGTCTTTCTGAACACCAGTCTCAAAACTCTGCTCTCTGTATCTATCCTTCTACACCTCAGTCTCAAACCTGTGCTCTCTGTAACATTCCTTCTACATCCCAGTCTCCAACCTCTGCTCTCTGTAACACTGTTTTATACCGCAGTCTCTAAACTCTGGTCTTTGTAATGGTCCCTCTGCACCCCAACTTCCAACCTCTGCTTTCTGTAACAGTCCTTTTGCACATCAGTCTCCAGACTGTGCTCTATCTAACAGTACTTCTACACCTCAGTCTCCAACCTCTTCTCTCTGTAACAGTCCTTCTGCACCTCAGTCTGACACCTCTCCTCTCTGCATGGTCCTTCTGCACCTCAGTCTCCAAACACTGCTCTGTGTAACAGTCCACCTGCACCTCAGTCTCCATACTCTTCTCTCCGTAAGATCCTTCAGCAACCCAGTCTCCAAACTCTGCTCTCTATAACAGTTCTTCTGCACCCGAGTCTTCAACCTCTCCTCCCTGAAACAGGCCTTCTGGACACCAGTCTCCCAACTCTGCTCTCTGTAGAAGGCCTTCTGCACCCCAGTCTCCATAATGTGCTCTCTGCAATGATCCTTCTGCACCCCAGTCTTCAACCTCTGATCTCTGCAACAGTCCATCGGCACCTCAGTCTCCAATTCTGCTCTCTGTGAGATGCTTCTACAAACCTGTATTCAACTTCTGCTCTCTGTAACAGTCCTTCTGCACCCGAGTCTCCAACCTCTGCTCTCTGTAACAGGACTTTTCCACCCTAGTCTAAAACCTCTGCTCTCTACAACAGTCCTTCTGCACACTAGTTACCAACATCTGCCTCTCTGCAACAGTCCCTCTGCACCTCAGTCTATAAACTCTGCTCTCTGCAACGACCCTTCTGCACCCCAGTCTTCAACATTTGCTTTCTGAAACGATCCTTCTGCACCCCAGTCTCCAACCTCTGCTCTCTGCAATGATGCTACTGCACCCCAGTCTCCAACGTCTGATCTTTGCAACAGTCCTTTTGCAACTCTGTCTCCAACTTCTGTTCTCTGTAAGATTTTTCAGTACCCCTGTCTCCAAGCTCTGCTTATTGCAACGATCCTTCTGTACCCCAGTGTCCAACCTCTGCTCTATGTAACAAAATTTTGCACCTCAGTCTCTGAACTCTGCTCTCTGCTACAGTCCTTCTGCACCCCACTCTCTAACTTCTGCTCTCTCTAAGAGTCCTTCTGCAACTCAGTCTCCAACATCTACTCTCTGCAACATTCTTTCTGCAGCCCAGTCTTCATCCTCTGCTTTCTGCAACAGTCCTTCTTCACACCAGTCTTCAACCTCTGCTCTCTACAATAGTCCTTCTGCACCCCAGTATCCAAACTCTGCTCTCTGTAACAATCCTTCTGCACCTCAGTCTCCAAACTCTGTTCTCTGCAATGGTCCTTCTGCACCTCAGTCTCCAACCTCTACTCTCTGTAACAGTCGTTCTGCACTTCAATCTCCAACATCTGCTCAGTGTAGGATTTTTCTAAAACCCAGTCTCAAACCTCTGCTCTCTGTATCTATTATTCTGCCCCTCAGTCTCCAACCTCTGCTCTCTGTTACAGTTTTTCTATACTGCAGTCTCCAAACTCTGGTCTCTGTTACGGTCCTTCTGCACCCCAATTTCCAACCACTTCTTTCTGTAACAGTCCTTCTGCACCTCAGTCTCTGAACTCTGATCTCTGTAACAGTCCTTCTACACCTCAGTCTCCAACCTCTGCTCTCTGTAACAGTTCTTCAGCACCTCAGTCTGACACCTCTGCTCTCTGTACGATTCTTCTGCACCCCAGTCTCCAAACACTGTTCTCTATAACAGTCCTTCTGAACACCAGTCTCAAAACTCTGCTCTCTGTATGTATCCTTCTGCACCTCAGTCTCCAACCTGTACTCTCTGAAACATTCCTTCTACACCCGAGTTTCCAACCTCTTCTCTCTGTAACAGTTTTTCTATACCGCAGTCTCCAAACCCTGGTCTTTGTAATGGTCCTTCTGCACCCCAATTTCCAACCTCTGCTTTCTGTAACAATCCTTCTGCACATCAGTCTCCAAACTCTGCTCTATATAACAGTACTTCTACACCTCAGTCCTCCAACCTTTGCTTTCTGTAACAGTCCTTCTGTACCTCAGTCTGAAACCTCTCCTCTCTGTATGATCCTTCTGCACCTCAGTCTCCAACCACTGCTCTTTGTAACTGTCCAACTGCACCTCAGTCTCCAACCTCTTCTCTCCGTAAGATACTTCAGCAACCCAGTCTCCAAACTCTTCTCTCTATAACAGTCCTTCTGCACCCCACTCTCAAACCTCTCCTCTCTGTAGCAGGCCTTCTGGACGCCAGTCTTCCAACTCTGCTCTCTTTAGCAGGCCTTCTGCACCACAGTATCCATAATGTGCTCTCTGCAATGATCTTTCTGCACCCCAGTCTCCAACCCCTTATCTCTGCAACAGTCCATCTGCACCTCAGTCTCCTAATTCTGCTCTGTGTAAGGATGCTTATGCACACCTGTATCCAACCTCTGCTCTCTGTAACAGTCCTTCTACCCGAGTCTCCAACCTCTGCTCTCTGTAACAAGACTTTTCCACCCTAGTCTAAAATCACTGCTCTCTACAACAGTCTTTCTGCACACTAGATACCAACATCTGCTCTCTGCAACAATCCTTCTGCAACTCAGTCTTAAAACTCTGCTCTCTGCAAGGGCCCTTCTTCACCCCAGTCTCCTA